>NW_007734685.1:33015-37947 GCF_000696425.1 Galeopterus variegatus | reverse complement strand
TGCTGCCTTGACAAGGCTATTTCTGTCTGAGTTTTCTTCTGTTACATCTAGTTTTAGGATTGTGGCTACCATGTTGAACGTTTCTATGGGCACAGAATTCCAATGCTGCCTTGACAAGGCTATTTCTGTCTGAGTTTTCTTCTGTTACATCTAGTTTTAGGATTATGGCTACCATGTTGAACGTTTCTATGGGCACAGAATTCCAATTTTTCTCTATTGCTACCTCTTTGAGTTTTAGTCACATTGGTTAAAGAGATTAGGAGGGGAAAAGGGTTTTTTTTGGTATAATTATTGAGTAGTGTATTTTTCAAATAATAATAGGTGATTGCCTTGGATTGAATGTCCCCCCCCCATACTTAGTCCCCACTGTAACTATTGAGGGTGGGAAATCCTATCATGGTAATTGAAAGGTGGGGCCTTGAAGAGGTGACTAAGTGGATGGTTTTTTATTTTTATTTTTTTGTCTTTTTCGTGACTGGTAAGGGGATCGCAACCCTTGGTGCGGTGTCACCCACACCACGCTCAGCCAGTGAGCGCACTGGCCATTTCTATATAGGATCCAAACCCGTGGCGGGAGCGTTGCTGCGCTCCCAGCGCCGCACTCTCCCAAGTGCGCCACGGGCTCGGCCCCTAAGTGGATGGTTTAATGGTGGTCTTGGGAGTGATTCTGAGGGTTTTAAAAGAAGAGCGCATGAGGAGCTATCCCTCTCTCTCTGCTCCACCATTTTCTGCCATGTGAGACCTTACATTGCTCTAAAGCCACCACCAAAGAAGACCCTCACCAGATGTGTTCCTTGGACTTTGTACTTTCTAGCCTCTGAAACTGTAAGCAATATATTTTGTTTTCTTACAAATCACCCAGTTCCAGGTATTTTGCTATAAGCAACAGAAATGGACTAATATAGTAATGACTATTGAGGATTTACGACAACCTGGCTACTGATTTAATTGCTTTACATACAGTAAATCAGGGACTCCTCACAACCACATCATGAAGCAGGTACCATGATTGTCCCCATTTTACAAATGAAGCCGCTGAGGTGCTAAGAGGCTGAAAACTTTCCTGAGGGTAATAGCCTATACGCAGCAAAGCTGGGATTAAAAAACAGGCAATCTCGTGTCCTTACTGATGCTGTTTCTCTTCAAAGTGCCCAGCTTGCCAAGACTCTCCAAAAAAGGTTATAACGATGACTTTGGTCTTAGTGGTCTCTGGGCACAGGACTCACTCATGTCACTGCTGGGAGAGGGAGCCTTGCCTGCAGTATGTGGGCTCTCTCTTGTCCCCTGATGAAGAGGGTGAGGTTAGGGGAAACCAGGGTCTTGTTGCAAGCATGTGCATGCCTCTGTTTAACTCTTGGGCATCTGTGTTGGGCACAGAGTGTTGGACAAATAATGCCTGAGAATCAATGTCCAAAAATCTCCTGACTTATTTTTGCATTGTATTATATATATTCCTTGGCTAAATAATTTTTATGATATCAAAACAAAGTGGAAATTGGGAAATGTGAATGAATGTGGTCAAAACTCTTCCAAGCAAAAGTTTGGTAGGACTAGAAATACAATTTAGCTAATGTCCTATGTGTCTGTCAAATGAAAGGTTTATTTTATATTGAAAATTGATTATTTGAAGTAATCTATTATTTAAGATAGATTCCTTGGAATGATCTGTTGAGAGACTCTTCCATGCACGTGCACTACAACTCGCCCCCCTCTGGCCACACAAACACACGAGCATAAAACACCAAGGCTTCCAAACACCCAAACAGTGAGACAGCCTGAGTGGTTGACAGGGTAAGCAAATTGCTTCTTAATCTACCTAATAAGCTTTGAGGCTTAAGCAGATATCTATTCTTTGTGCAGCCAGGCTTGCCACAACCTAAGGAAACACACTCTTCTGAAATTATAAAGCCCTCCGGGCTGTGGGCTGCAGCAAAATGCACCAAGGTCCAGGGCCCAAAGGGTTGGCTTTTCACCTGGCTCTTGCAAGGAGCAGAACAGATGAGGGCTGAGTTGATGGTGGGCTTGGACACTGCACTGATGCCTTGCTGGAATCTGAGGCCCTGAGGCTGTGTTTCCTGGCCAGGGATATTTTCCCAGAGCTGGAGACACCCTCCTCTCCTCCCTTTCCTTCACTCCCATCCCCTCTGCCCGAAAACCTGAGTCATTCTCAGAGTCCTCTGTGCAACTGGAACAACGCAAGGGTCCAGCCCAGCCTTCCAACATTGCCTAACTTCTCCCAGCTTCTGTGTGTTTCCTCCAGAGGAGTATGAGAGACAGATTGGAAGCAGATTGTATCGTAGGAAAATGACCAAACTATTTCTCATCAAGGACAACTTAAAAAAAAAATCAAGAAGATTGTCTTGCCTGAAATAATTGTTCAAATAAAATATACTTTGAATTTAATTTTTTAATTTTGTTATTGGCTATTGCTCAGAAGAAATGTGATCGTTAGCATGCACCTGGGATGCAAGGTAGAATATGTGTAGTATTGATGAGGACCTCTTCCTTTTGTGAGCTCTGTGGCCTGCCACAAGTGCATCATCTCATGTAATCCTCACAAGTGACCTTCCAGACAAGCAGGACAGTATCATTAGCCCTATTCCACAGACAGGAATCTGAGAGGCTGTGACCTTGACAAACCAGTTAGGTGTGAATGGAGACTCATTCAGATCTTCTAGTGCCACGTTCTGTGTTCTTTCTATTACAGGACCCTGCTTAAGTACATCATCATAAAAAAACCCTGCTTTTCTAGTTGTTTCCTAAAATTCTTCACATCCCAGTGAAGTCAAAGGCTTGTCCTATTGCAATTTGCAATTGTCACAGAATATTTGGAGAGTATGATGGACAAGAGACCCTTATGTTTGCCATGTTTAGTGCCATGTCCCCTGTCTTCCCAGCAGTCAACTAGCAGAGCAGAGTACAGTCATTCCTGACTTATAGTGCTCAAAGAGACTACACCAAGAACTTAAATAATGGAAATGAATTATGTGATTCACTTATACTATTCAGTTAAAGGTAAGTAATTATAGTCATCTTTGTCCTTTGTAATCTTCTTAACCTTATGGTATTTCCTGACTCTGACATACTTTGGTGTGATTATATCTATCAGCTGGGACTATGACTAATTCCTGTAAACTATTCTCTGTCTTGTAGTCCTTATTTGTGATGGGGAACTATCTCTTTGTGAATAGGCACCAAAAAGGCCAATTATTATTATTACTTTTATAGATGTAGCTTAACACAGTGCTGGAACATAGTTAATGCCCAATAAATGGTGGTTATAATAATTAAAAATCAAGGCTTGCACAGGAACCTGCTGAGCAGGTGATTTTCGAAGCACTAGAGTCACATAATCACTTGGGAAACCTGTGAGTGTTTTTCAGAGGTGGCCACATCACAAACCTCAGGAAAGGTAACCAAAGAAATGGGTTGCCATGGCATCTTTTTATTTATTCCTTTCATTTCTTCAGTTCTTTAGTGAAACAGATGAAGCTTCTCAAAATTAACATTTGTGTCTTAAAAAATTTTTTTAGAATAACATTGTGAACGTACTTGACTGATTGGAAGAGATCTGACAGGCTTCCAATCATCATCTGATATTGATAAAACATTTCCTGAAGGACAGTTCCAAGCTGCACCTGCCTGCTATAGCCCCACTCAGTTGCAGAGATCAAAGAACTGTCACCAGAGCCCCAACCCACCCAGTTGGTCCTGAACTATCAGGACCAAACTTGGCAGAAAATTAAACATCCAGTTCTGTGAAGGTAAGGTGTGGAGTCTGTCTGGAGCGCCCAGTGAACTGTAGCCTTCCCAGCTCCCATTGTGGAGGTCCAGTTTCTGATCTTGGCTACTTTTCCCCCATCTTGAAACTACCTAGACCTGCTGCTGTGCTCCCTTCATCAAAATAGACAAGCTCAGCCCAGAGGAGGCTGGACAGTTGCATTATTAAGGGCAGGACAGTGGGAGCAGTTCTCCCAAGGTGCAAAAAATAAGGGGGTATGTTGTCTGTAGGGATTTTAAAAACAAAAATAAAAGGAACTAAAAACTAGTCTGTCTTTTATCATCAGCACATGTGGGCCTTCCTGAACAATATCAGTGACAAAATACTTCTTCCTGAAAAAAAAAATCTTTTGTTGTTCTAGGTTCCTAAAAAATGACCTTTAATAATTATAATAAATTTATATGTAAGCTTCAAGTGAGCACATTTTTATTATTATCCTTTAATGCACATTGTGCTTTTCATAGAATTTGATTCTGAGGACCCCTAATTATGCACTTGGCCCCCAACACAGGCAGACTCAGAGCCATGTTTGTAATGAGTTGGAATCATTAGAGCACAAGTTCGCGGCTTCACCTCTGTGGTACCAGGTGTTCCTGTGTTTAAACAGTGGATTCAAAGTAAAAATGATAGCACAGTGATTGTAAACATGATCACTTGGAGTTTTCATGTGTGTTTAAAATTTTCGACAGTGAAATACAATGTGAGCCGCGAGATTCATTATTGTGACAGACTGATATGTATGTACGAGTTTTTTACTTTAAAAAAAATACATGAATATAAATTAGAAAGTATTAATACATTACTTTTTTCTTTTATGTACTTTAATATGTACTTTATTATTTTGTATTATTTTTTATAGGCATAATTATACACAAGCAGTTCAATCAAAGAAAATTTTCACTGTGTTTTTTTTTTCTGGCCACTATTTTTATGCTTATTTTATGATTATTACTCAAAATAATTTTGTTCTGTAGAGCGGAGGTGTTAAATAATTCACTCAAGGTGTCAAATACTCTAGATATGACACTGAGTCTGAGTTCATCATGCTTCTTGAATACTGTGATTTGGTCTGCAGGCCATCCTTTCCCCCAAGGGATCCATTCCAGCATAGGGGAAAAGAAATATCTTTCTTTCTTTCTTTTTTTTTTTTT
>NW_007734685.1:25666-32015 GCF_000696425.1 Galeopterus variegatus | reverse complement strand
GGGATCCGAACCCTCGGACGGGAGCGCCGCCGCGCTTCCCAAGCGGCGCACTATCCAGTGCGCCACCGGGCCGGCCCGAAATATCTTTCTTTCTTATTACTAGGTTTCTGGCTGAGGCCCCTATGAGAAAAGACAGATTAACAAAAGAAAAGCATACAAATTTATTTAATATAAGGTTTAAGTGACACAGTAGCCTTCATAAGGAAATAAAAACACAGTAAAACAAGGAGATCTGTGTATTTTTGTGCTTAGGTTTGGTGAAAAGTGGACAGTTGTGCAGAAGAATGATTGGACAAACAGACCATGATGTAATGGTAATAATCTGGGGGAGCTTAGCAAGACCTGTTAGTTCAGATTCTTCTCTGTGTCCTTTTATCTTCAGAGATAAGGATGTTTCATGCCCTGTTCAGGGGAGAAGGGCAAGGGGAAGGTGAGAACTTCCTGCTTCTGCTGTTTTCTCTAATGGCAAGGTGCCATATTTTGGAGTAGCATGTCCTGAACCCCCATTACCATCATTTATTCGAGTTAGTCTTCTTTTTCTTAGCTTATTTCTCTGCTGAGATACCAGCATGCTTTGCACCAAACCTACTAGAGTTTTGACACTTGCAAGAGCCAATGACCATATCTCCCTGACAGTAAACATCCAGATGAAGTTAAAATTCCAGTTAATCATCCAAGTCTTTTGTTTACTCAAAGGCAGACATCTGGTTTATTGACCAGTCTGGTATACTTTTCTCCCTACATCAAGGGATAGTAATTGTGAAGGCATCATTGTTACCTGTAGATAAGAATGGTCATTGTTGGCAGAGTGGGTCTCTGCTGAATGGGGCTGTAATCGCCATGACTGTAGGATCCTATTTGACCTTCCTTTTGCCACTACTGGTTTCAAGGACAACATGATTATAACTGGGCCTCATGTGGCCCAGTCTCAAAGAGGTTTAAAGAAACTGTTGCTCAACAGAAAAATATAACTGATACCGACTTCATTTTTGACTTGTGTCTAGAGAAATCACAAAAGGACAAAATGAAATGCACCCGTAATTTATACCAAATTACCTTCAAAATTTTCCCATTTCAGCTGCTCTTACGGTGCTCTTTATAGAAGGGAACTGTCCCCCATCTCTTTCTCTCCTGCACTCTTAATTTCTAACCGATAAATAACCCCAAACCCCAACAAGCAAAAACTCTCCCACGTCTAGCTGGTCCAGCCCCTTTCTTCTCCTGTTATTTCCTGTCTCTTCCATTAATTCTGCTCTTCAGTTCTCTGTTCATTTCCCTGATTACGTATCACAAAAGTGCAGAGACCAGAGCTAGATGAGCAAAGATCACTACTTATTAAGCCTGTAGGAAAAGAAGGAACGCCGTCAACACACACAATAATGGCTTGTCTCACAAAGTCTCCTAGGTGTGCTGCAGCAAGACCATTATGCCTTGATGCAGTGCCATGCAAGCAATATATTTACTTTTTGCCTTTTGGCATTTCTAGTGTAGTAAGGAGATGCTTGAATTTGGACATGTAGTATTGATCAGTAATCATCAAAAGAATGGGGGACTGTAAGGTTTGAGACTGATGAGAGACTATTTTCAGTCTTAACAAGTCACTTGATGAAGGCCTGACTCAGCCCCAAGTCGTTCTCACTTAATGGCTGCTCTGAGGCCTGTGCAAAATTGTTCTCTGGGCTCAGTCCAGTCGTTGGTGGTCAACTGTCCATGACCAATGGCCCTATTGTCTGACTGTAAAGTGTTGGCTGCTGAGCTGTGTCAAATCTCCTTTCGTATTCCTCTTTAGTATATGAGCTCAGGCATTGTACTGTGGTTGGGGCGGGGAGGACTTTGGGAAAGGAAAGGATATTTTAAAATGTGAAATTACTGTTGGCTATTGCTTGTTTCTTGCCCCAGGGGACCAGAAAAACAAGCTCAACCAGTGTCAAACTCCCAGAAGTGTGTGAAGCTGCATGTTAATGGCTCAGGCTGGGTGTAATAAATTGCCAAGAACAGGGCTTTTCCAGGTTGTTGTGAATTCTGAGGGGAAGTGGCATTTTCACAGTCGTCTGATTATTCTAAGCTGTAGTGTTTTTCAAGCATGCTAAGGAAATATACAACTGTACTTTCCAAAAGGCTAATCTTTCCAAAAGGGTGTCCAGTGTCATGTCTGGAGACATTTAATCTTAGTTGCTCTGGCGGCTTTTTGATCAGTGAACTTTCTCTTTTTTTCTTTTCTCCAATTTCAATTTCACGGCCCAGTTTACTAGTTCACTTCCTATTGCACATTCACTCTGTCAAATGCAGTTTCAGGTGACTGGCAGTTTGTCTTGATCAAAGCTAAGGAGGATTTTATGTTTGCTGTGTTTTCTCATTGCAAGTCAATGGGGTAATGTTTTAGGAGATAACAGCAAACCAGTGAGATACACAGTTCTTTACTTACTTGGAGACCAGGAATCAAACTGTGTAGAACTTAGGAAGTCCCAGTAAAGAAATCATTAAAGGGATATGAATTTAGAATATTAAATCCAAGACAAACTGATACAACTTATTTCAGAACTAGCATATTGTTTCTGGAAGCAGAGCATCATCTAGTAACTGACTTCAATACAAATCAAATAAAATGCAGAGTAGATTTTCCAGCCATTTTCCCACTTTCATTTTCTCTGGAGTTAGTGACCTGCAAGCTCCTTTATGATCCCTGAGTTGGAGGGACCCAGGGGCTGCAGTCCCAGTGCCCTCCCCCTCTCAAGAAAATCTCCCAGGTCAATAACCTTTTATTTCTAACCTTTTAACCGGCTCTAGTGGGCCATGAAAACCTGAATGCCATTTCTTTCAGATTCCTGGGAAGCTCCAAGTCTCTTGAATCTAATTCTCTAGAGGGGTTTTGCTCCCATATATTCAGGTCATTGATCCTGCAATAACAGCCTCAAGTCATTTGTGTGAGTCATTTCTCCAGGGAAGGAAAAGCAGCTGCTGAACAGTACAACAGGCAATGTCACTAGATAGCTCTAGTCCTCTCCAAACTCAGGAGGTGCTCATTTCTAGGGTCTGGGAGACTTGGAGGAGCATTACTAGTAAGAATGTGGATTGTCATGTTAGTGGAGAAGTTTGAAGGACTAATCAATAAGGTAGGTTACTGATTATTCTGAGACGTATTGGGCAGCACATGGGCCTTAAAAGAAGAAAACAGGTAGTGCCCATTCTCTGCAGCACTTCTGATGCCCACATGTTTTGACCTTGAAATGAGGTGGATAGAAACATTATAGGTGATGACAACCTTTTGCTGTAAATGTTTGAATACAACTTGAAGCTGTAGTACAAGACTGACCTGCAAAACAGTAAGAGCACTGCCCAGACTGGGGAAATTGATCTACTGTTCTCTAAATGATTTTGAAGGTTCACTCTAGGCAGAAGATTATTTCTATAAGTCTTGACTAAATGACCAGTCATGTCATTTTTAGAGAATTAAGTATCCTTTTCCAATTAGGAAACTGATATTTTAAGCAATTCTCAAGAGCTTGACTGGGAATCAACCAATACCTGGATTCTAGCTCTGGCCCTGTCAACCTTGGACTCCCAATTTCTGCATCTGTGCAATGGGAGAGCTAGTATCAGCTGGCCTATTCCATAAGGTTGTTGTAGCAACCACGTAATAGATGTTAAAATGCTTTGGAAATAATAAAAACAATTATGCTCTTTGTGTCCTTAGAATTTATTCTATTTTTTCTTGACAATATCCTGGAGAATTGAGTTTCAAACATATGCTGCTCATCTTACAGGTGATGCTTCTTCACTCCTCTGCTCTATATTTGGGGTGGGGGTGTGTGTGGATTGGGAGAGCAGCAAAGCTTAAATTTGTGTTTTTCAAACTTTAGTGTAAACGCGATAGATACAGAAGATCTCTTTATCATTTTATTTATCAAGAAAAGTTATCTTTGAAAATATGTGAGATTTTGCAGTTGAATGGCTGAAAAATAAGCTAATCAATATGTACTTTATAACCCAACAGCATCTTTGTGTTTATAGCTTCAATCATGTTTTTATTGTACTCCACAACAGAATATTGAATGAACAGAGTTTATGAAAACCTCATGTGAATTGTTCATCTTCCGCACAGCACGTTGGCTGCCCTGCTGTGTGAGATGTGACTTATGCTTTTTGCTTCCATTTTATAAACATAAGAGAACTGGAAAATTATTCAGTAAGGCATTATTAGTGGGAGAGCAGTGATTTGGATTAAATCACTGCTGGGCTTGGCAAATTAATCTTTGCCTGCATGGTAGGTAAGTTCCAATTTAGTAAATAATTTGTGGCTCTCAACAGGTGATGGGTTATCGTGAATTGGACCAGACAGTCCAACCTGATTTCATTAAAATATGTAGTCCTCTGATTTCTTTAAATTTTTGCTTCAGGCTTTTCTTCTATGCTAAACAAACAAAAAAATGGTCTCTTCGTTGTTGAAATGGCTGGTACATGCTAAGAGAATACTCCTGCTGTAAATGACGTTGTATCTGGATATATTATTTTCATCTAATTGAGATCATACTATTGCAGTAAATTTTCTTTTCTTTTTAAAAAAACATTTTATTTATTTATTTATTTTTTGTGGCTGGCCGGTATGGGGATCCGAACCTGTGACTTTGGTATTATAAGGCTGTACTCTAACCAACTGAGCTAACCAGTCAGATCTCATTAAATTTCCCGATAACTCCTTGAAAAAAAAAAATCCACACTTAAGTATTCCAGTAATGCACAAATGAAGTCTTCTAACCAACTGAGCTAACCAGTCAGATCTCATTAAATTTCCCGATAACTCCTTGAAAAAAAAATAAATCCACACTTAAGTATTCCAGTAATGCACAAATGAAGTCTTGTTGTAAACTAAATAATAAAGGGAAATCAAAGTCCTCCCACCAAATTGTCCCCATTCCCCTCTCTCCAATGAATTAGACCCACTTTCCCCCTTTTTCTCTATGCATTTACATTATACGTGTATATGAACACATAGAAAAATATATTTTGTTTTTGTTTGGTGTATGTGTGTATATATTTTAACATGTCCAATGAATTAGACCCACTTTCCCCCTTTTTCTCTATGCATTTACATTATACGTGTATATGTACACATAGAAAAATATATTTTGTTTTTGTTTGGTGTATGTGTGTATATATTTTAACATAAAAGGGTTACATTTGCTTAGCAGCTTGCTTTTTTTCCCTGAATATTTTTAAAGATCTAAGTCACAACATGAGGATCTTTATCATTTTTTAAAACTACTACATGGTATTCTGAAATATAGGTGTATAATAGTTTATTATAGCTTACTTAGACTTCTTCCAATTTTTTATCATTTAAAACAATATTGGGGCTGGCAGATAGCTCAGCTGGTTAGAGCATGGTTTTGATAACACCAAGGTCAAGGGTTCGGATCCCTGTATCGGCCAACTGCCAAAAAAACAAAACCAAACCAAACAAAAAACCTGTATTACGATGAATACCCTTATACATATCAAATTTGTAGGTGGAATTTTTGGATGGAAGGGTATGAAGATTTTTGTTTTATGGGACCAAGGGAAGTTAGTAATAAGTTACATGTTGGCTGTAATGTATCTATTTTGTTTGTGATAAAAGAGATTCTGGTTTCCATTTCTGTTTTCGTAATCATTTCCTCCCAAGTCCCCTTTGGGGCTACACTTGTGTTCAGCTGCCACTGAAGAATACGTCATCACTCAAAAAAATTCTGTCCCAGGAGCAAATGCGTTACAGATCTTGGACACTGAACAGTAAAGACATCAAACAACATACAGAGATACCCAGATGAATAGTTCTTTTGGAAAGAAAGCTCCTTTGAATAAAATAACCCTGGGCTTGGAGAAAGCCAGAGGGTGTTTTGCTCTTCCGTTCTGAGTTGGCAGAGGTGGCTAAAGACGTGGCAATGGTGGAACCAGATCATGTATAATCTTCTCAGGAACTAATTGGGGCCTAGGTGATGGAGGGCAGGTCACAGTCCTGGGCTCTTTGGAAGGTTGATCTACTAGTAAATTTTCCCAGCAGCAGCCAAGTGGGCAGCCCAGTCATGTTATCGTGAATTGGACCAGACAGTCCAACCTGATTTCATTAAAATATGTAGTCCTCTGATTTCTTTAAATTTTTGCTTCAGGCTTTTCTTCTATGCTAAAGAAACAAAAAAAATGGTCTCTTCGTTGTTGAAATGGCTGGTACATGCTAAGAGAATACTCCTGCTGTAAATGACGTTGTATCTGGATATATTATTTTCATCTAATTGAGATCATACTATTGCAGTAAATTTTCTTTTCTTTTTAAAAAAACATTTTATTTATTTATTTATTTTTTGTGGCTGGC
>NW_007734685.1:0-25656 GCF_000696425.1 Galeopterus variegatus | reverse complement strand
CCGCACCTCGCTCAGCCAGTGAGCGGGAACCGGTCTGTATGTGGGATCCGAACCCTCGGCAGGAGCGCCACCGCGCTCCCAAGCCGTGCACTGTAGCAGTGCACCACCGGGCTGGCCCCTCACTTAGTGTTCTGAGAGAGAATTTTTTCCTACATAGATTGATTGTCTACCCCAAATGTCTAATTCTCTACACAGCATGATGATCTGGGGTGTACCTGAAGGAGTCCACGCTGTACACTCAAGGGAAGGAGAAGCCAGTTCTGGTCCAAGGAGCAGACAAATTCCTTTCGAGGAGAAAGGTGATTTCCCAAGCTGTAATATCTCAATAAAAATATTCAAGTCCAACTCTCTTGGCAACTGTTTTACTTACCAAGCCAGCTTCTGCTATTATTTTGGTTTTTGCTGCTGGGAACAGAAGGCCCTAAGAGGTTGACATGAGACGTCCAGTCATCTTGACCATTATTGTTTAATCTTAAAGCAATAAACTAAAACTTTGGATTGCTGGCCAATCTCTTATGAGCTTGGTGAACATGACACGGAGATCACCAGAGCAAAGAGAGAAGGAGGAATGGGTTGTAGAGGAATGCACTTTCCTCCTTGGTCTGAGACATAGGATGAGTGGTAGTGGAGTCTTTCTGGTTTGGAAGAGCAGACCTGGCTGTCAATGGGCCCAGCGGCTGCTCTGTTCCCTTGGGGGCTGTTGACCCCTCCGATTCTTTGGACGGGACTTGGAGAACGACTCCGCATTCATCTCCCCGCTTGTGCTTCAGTTTCATGTGCGTTCTAACGACTTCCCTTTCTTTCCACCCACTGTTTTGACTCCCTTTGACCTCTTGCTACTCTCAGGGGGTCTGAATAATCACATGAAAAAATAAAATTTCTGCAGGGCTCCTGCTCATGGGGTTGCCACGTTGAGACAGGAGGCTGTGAATGACAGATGGCTGTAGGCCATTTTAAGGGCCACAGCATCCACTGTTCATTTGTAAAAACTTACTCTCCTGCCAGTTTCCTGCCAGAACTGATGCAAATCAATGTGTCAGTTTCTTGACTAAAATAACATTTTTTTTTCTTTTGTAAAAAGAGGTTTTCTGATGGAGTCAGCTGGACCCTCCTTGTGCCCCTGGGGAGTTGGAATAGCAGTGTGCCCTCTGACACTGCAGGAGGAGATAATTTCTCTTCCACCCTGCCACAGCCTCTCCTGGATCTTGCACTTGGCTGTGTCCAGGACTGAGTGGAGCAGAGACTCTTGCTGACAGCCCCTGGGGGCACACTCTCTAGAACTGCAAGGAAGTTTTGAACCCTGAGCAGAAGGGCTCCAGCTGCACATACTGGAAAAGGTCAGGGTGACACAACTTCTTATTCCTCTCCTTACATTCCCCTAACACACATATGCACACACACACATATTCACACCGATACACACGTGTGCCCCCACATATGCACACACGTACACAAACATACGCACATATGCACATGTGCAAACACACACTGCTAAATAAGGTTCAAGGTCATATTTGTGCTGGCGTTGTGTAAAATAAAGCAACTTTATTTTCCTTCTGTACCCTAGGTGAGTCTGTACAAGCCTGATTTCCTTTAGGTTCAGGGAATATAACAGGCTGGAATTTATCTTCTTAGTTGTGCCATCGGGTTATTAAAGATCTTCCAAGCAGATACCAGTGTTGAGGTCCATTCACACACACCCACAAAACAAAACATATTTTTTCAGTATGAGAAAGAACTTTGCTGGTTTAATTCAATTCCTTCCCCACACCCTCACCCCCTTTCATCACAAATTTTACCGCAAGTCAAAAGAGGGGGCATGACCAGGTTTAATCCTTCAGTTGACCATTTCTTTGCAATTTCTGCAAGCCTTAGCAATTTCCCATTATGTCACTCTTACCAAGATAAATGAAGGTGAATGACAAGCCTACCAGGGTTGAGCAGCTCGGGAGGCGAGACGGAGGGGGGTAGGGGAGAGAAAACTAGAAATGAACAATGCTGAACACGCAGACTCACCTATGGGCCTTGCCTCAGATTTAACAGCCAGTTGCCATGATTTACAATCCAAAATCTCATTCCCTGCATCTTATATCCCCAAGACATGAAGAATGAAAGAAAGGAAAACGTCATTTATTTCTTACATTGATGACTTATAGGTTTTTAAGGAGGTTCTCTTGGACATCAGAGCAAGTTGCTCCTGACAAATGACTTTGCTACTGTATTTGATTTCAATTCCCACCAAGGAATGCCAAGCAAAATCTGTTATGTTTTAAATTGTCATATAATTTCTGTCCCCTTCCCTCTACTCCACCACATGCCCAACTAACAAATCATGCGAAAGTATTTGAACCACAAGGTTTAAAATAAAACAAGCACAAGGGACATTTTTCAAGCAGACATCTGGACCCATGATTCAGGAAGAACTTTACCAGGTATTGTTTGATTTTTCTTGACAAATCAGAGTCCGACTGTTTGGGAGAACACTTGAAGGTGATTTGAGCTGGCTGCAGAGCTTCCTTTTGCACCTGATATAGACAAATGACCTGTGCTGACACAAAGGGCTTTTAAAACTATCTAGTCACCAGCTGAGTCGATTGAATCATCAAGCAGAGATGCCGCCTCCACCAAGTGGCCCAGCTCCAGCCGATGAGGCTGATAGAAATCGCCTTCTGAACCCAAGACGACTGAAGATGAAAAGAGGAAAAGAAAAGAAAAACCTTAAAAAGTAGGCTTAGTTCTTTCTCTCTTGAAGTTTCTGTATTAGTCAATCAGAGGAAGGTATTTTCTGGAAAAAAATATTCTCATGTCTGGCAGACAGGGGAAATTGTTATTTCAAAGTCATTTTTCTTTTTTCTTTTTTTTTTTCCTTTTTGTCTTTTTTACTGGCTGGTAACGGGATCGCAACCCTCGGTGTCGCGCCCGCACCGGGGACCGGCAACGGGATCGCAACCCTCAGTGTTGTGCCCGCGCCACGCTCAGCCAGTGAGCGGGAACTGGTCACCACATGGGATCCGAACCCTCGGCGGGAGCGCCGCACTCCCAAGCGGCGCACTCTCCAGTGCGCCACTGGGCCGGCCTTCAAAGTCATTTATTTTTCTCTTCCACCTTTTCCTCTCTCTTCTTTCTCTCCTCTCCCCTTTGGCCCTCTTGTTCTCTCTCCTTTCTTTCTTGCAGGACATAGGATAGTTCAGGGCACACAGAGGTGCTCAGTTAACACTTTTTGATCTTGCTTGATTTGTTTGGAGAGGACGCCTGAGCAGACAGTGGAAATGTGCCCTGCTTGAATAGTGGCAGTAGCAGGAGGCTCTAAATGAGGTTGTCCTGTGCTGCTCTTTAGAAAGGAGAAACCATAATGGTGGGAGGAAAATTCCAGCAGAGCAATTTTTACCTCTTGCTGGGAAAGGAGAAAAAGGGGCTAAGAAGTGAGCCATCTAAGAGGAACCTCAAGAACTAAATTCCTGGGCAGAGAAATCCTTAATACCAAAGAAGGGAAGTTTTCTAGGGATATTGTGGCTATAACTTTTCAGGGGAAGCTATTTTGAACATAGAATTTAGAACCAGATTTTGGCTTCGTTCCTGTTTAGAGTGCCTTACCCAAATCACCTTGTGTCTGATGGTGAGAGTAGGAGAATTTTAAAAAATTCAGTTGGCTAACATCTGGCAGGCCCTGGGGCACAAGTAATTACAAGAGAGGAAAAGATGTTGATGTGGTCTATTTTTATGGAGTGAGAGGGTCTCCACCTCATTCCTAGCTTCCCCTCCTTCCTTTGGAGACAGAGTCCAACATTTAATGTTTTAGAAACACAAACAGCTTGCCATGATACCAACACATTTATATTGGTCTCCTGGCCAAGGAAGGGGATTTCAAGGAAGGGGATTTCTGGGTGCCAAAAGAAAGCCTGGCTTTCTTAGGAGGTGCTGTAGACTGGATGCCCCCCAACCTCATTGAAGCTTAACCCTCACTGTAAATGTTGAGAGTGAGAAATCCTATTACGGTAATTGAAAGGTGGAGCCTTGAAAAGGTGATTAGATTATAGGATCACACTGTAGTGAACCGATTAAAAATGGTGGTCATGGGCATGGTTTGGAGGCCTTTAAAAGAGGAGCACAAAGAGTCTGCCCCCTCTCTGCTCTCTCTGCTCCACCGTTTTCACAATGTGATACTCTGCCATCACTGTCACCACCACCAACACCTTCACCAGCTGTGCTCTCTGGACTTTGGACTTGCCAGCCTCAGAAACTATAGGCAACAAATTTCATTTTCTTTATAAATCACCCAGTTCTAGGTATTTTGTTATAAGCAACAGAAATGGACTAATACAGGGGGTATCAGAAAAAAGAAAAAAAAATGCCTGTGATATTTTGAAACTTATGATAGAAAATTTCAGAGACACTCACAAATAGAACACAGTAGACTGACCCCCGATCCTGCCATCACCCAGCATCAGTGATGATCGATACCAGGAGACTGCGCTTCATTAATTCTCCACCCGTCTCCCCTCCCCCACCAGGATTATCTTGAGGCACATCCCAGACATCATATTATTTCATCTGTAAATACTCCAGTGTGTATCTCTAGGAGCTATGACTCTCTCTTTCTTAAACACACTCATAATATCATTATCACTCGTAAGAAATCCCAACAATAATTCCTTAATGTCATCCATAGTCTGTGGGCTTTTTGACTTGACTGGTTTGGGAACTTTCGGGCTAGTGGGGAGGGGCTCCCTGGTGGGTGACAGGGCACCATGTCAGTGCTGCTATTATGTGGTGTTCAAGGTATAATTAGGCCTATGACCTTTTCAGATCCAGACAGCGACTAATGAAAATGCAGAGCAAATGAGAAAAAAGAAAAAAAGAAAAAAAAAGAAAGCCCTGACTTAGCAATCCCCCCAGGCATGCTCTGATGTTGTGAGTGGGTATGATTTTGTAGTTCCCCCAAACCATCCCTGTGCCTGGACTGTCTGAACTCTTCCAAAGCATCACAGCTGTTGATAACATTACTGTGTTTCAAAGAAAATCTTTTTCTATTCTAAGTCTGTCACTTGGGTATGAGCACAGCTCTGGAAAATTTTCAGATTGGTTGTAATGATGGTGTGGGGTCAGTGACAAGGATTTGGGGAGAACTCTAAGGTTTCTTAGAATGAAGGAGATGTGAAGACAAGGAGGACTTTGTTTCTGGCATAGAGTCACTTTAGCCCTGGAACAAAATGGCAACAATTGACCCCTGAGTCTGGAAGTTTCTTCAGCATCTCTGACAGAAGTCAATTTTGTTTATGGCTGGGACAAAATATTTCTTTACTTCCAGTCTTTATAAGAGATGCGGATCAGAATGACTAGTATTTGGTAGTTTACATTGTGTTGAATTACAGCAACTAACCAAAAAATTCTTTAGACTATTTTTTGTGGGTTTATTTGTTTTTGGTAGTTTACATTGTGTTGAATTACAGCAACTAACCAAAAAATTCTTTAGACTATTTTTGTGGGTTTATTTGTTTTTTTTTTTTCCAATTTGTAGGCACAGCCACTGACATCTAAGAGCAATAATTGCCACAGGAACTGAAGTGGCCGAGCCTTTTGCTGTTTGTTGCAAAATGTTAATTTGAAATAAGGCCCTCAAATCTTTCTTTCTGTATAAGTGGAGCTACATGGTTCGGTAGGGGTCCATATATTTCCCTAACCCATTAGGAATGTACAATTACATTCCTGCCGTGGAGCGTGGTTCCATTCCTGTGCCATCAGGTAGAGGGCCTTTTGTGTCTCCATGCTGGGCCTAGGTATGCTCCTCAGTGTTACCCAACTCAGTCTGTCCTCCTCAAAGACTGTCTGGCAGGGTGAGATGTGCCCCTTCTCCTTCAGCATCAAAATGTACCTGTTTAGGCTGGGTTTCCCAGACTTTTGCTCTCTGTATGCAAATATTCAATGCAAATCTTGTCAACAAACTTAATGGCCTCTTCCTACTAAATGTAAGGTCTGCAATTAGATGTGAGAAACCAAGAAATATGCAAGACACAGATTTTTGTCTTCAAGTCATTTAAAAATCTCTTAGTGAGAATGAGATCAGTCCACAGATAAACTAATACAATTCAATGCAATGTCCTGTTGATTTTACCTCTTAAATACCACTAGAACCTGCCCCTATTTCTCCATAGCCATCACTCTCTCTGGCTCAAGCCACCATCATCGTTCATCTGGATGCTTTCAATAATCTCTACGCAGTCTCTGTTTATTCATCCGTCTACATCCTCCCTACAGTCCCATGTCTCTATACCTCTTCTAGATCCTCTTTGCTGTCCCCAGTATAGCAGGCAAAGCCATTTTTTTTTCAAAATGGAAATGATGATAAATCACTCCCAGGCTTAGAGGCTGAAAATAAAAATTCTTACCAAGGCTTTTAAGGACCCATCTCCCTCTTTGGTCCTCTTTTGTTCATCTCCACCACAGCCATTCACAGTGTCCTGCAGTGGCCATGCCATCTTTCAGCATCCCTCACAGGCTGCCTCCGCCACAGCTCTGCCTTGCACAGGGGGTTCCTCTGCCTGAAGAACTCTTCTCTCTCATCTGCCTAATTAGTTCCTGTGCATCCCTCAGCACTCAACTCAAACGCCACTTTAGTGACAGTCTCAGAACGCCACCTATCACCATGCTCATCTCCTTTGCTGTGCTGATCTCACTTGTCATTTTACACTATTGTGAGATCATTTGATGTCCGTCTGTCTCTCCATGCCCATTGGACTGTAAGCAACGTGAAGCATGAAGAAAGGGACCACGCTCTTCTGTTCACCATTGCATCCCTACTGCCCAGCACACTCACTGGTATATAGTTTGTGGAATGAATGAATAAAGTAAATGTTCTAACTCAGGGGTGCAGTCATAGTGGAGAGGGTGGAATGGTGGCCACAGAAATGGAAGGGAGAGAAGAAAATGAATGAAGAGATCAGAGACTTTGTGGAGGCAGAATTAAGGGGACTTGGACATGACTAAAGGTAAAACTTGAAGGTGATTATGAGTTTCCAGGCTTGGTGGCTGTTGCTCCATAATGTGTTGCCTAGCACACCTGTCCCAAGAGCTGATCAATACAAGAAGAAATGGTTCTGTCCTAGTTTGTTTTCTGTTGCTATAACAGAACACCACAGACCGGGCAATTGATTTTATTTATTTATTTATTTATTTTGTCTTTTTTCGTGTCTGGCAACGGATCGCAACCCTCAGTGTTGCGCCTGTACCAGACCGGGACCGGCAACGGGATCGCAACCCTTGGTGTTGCTCCCGCCCCTCACTCAGCCAGTGAGTGGGAACCGGTCTGTATGTGGGATCCGAACCCTCGGCGGGAGCGCCACCGCGCTCCCAAGTGGTGCACTGTAGCAATGCGCCACCGGGCCGGCCCTGACCGGGCAATTTATAAGAAAAGAAGTTTACTCAACTCATGGTTCTGGAGGCTGGGAAGTGCAAGAACATGGCAGTAGCATCTGGTGAGGGTCATCCCATGGTGGTAAGACCCTCGGCGGGAGCGCCACCGCGCTCCCAAGTGGTGCACTGTAGCAGTGCGCCACTGGGCTGGCCCTGACCGGGCAATTTATAAGAAAAGAAGTTTACTCAACTCATGGTTCTGGAGGCTGGGAAGTGCAAGAGCATGGCAGTAGCATCTGGTGAGGGTCATCCCATGGTGGTAGGGCAGAAGGCAGAAGTGAGCACACGAGACACAGAGGGAAGTGGGCCAGACTCCTCTTTTTAATGAGGAACCTACACCTGAGATAATGGCGTTAATCCCTTCATAAGGGTGGAGCCCTCATGACCTAATCACCTCTTAAAGACCCTACCTCTTAATACTACTACAATGGCAACTGAATCTCAACATGAATCTTGGAGGGAGTATTCAAACCATAGCAAGTTCCATGGATAAATGCATTTGAAAAGTGTTGTAGTCTATATCTCTCTCTTGGAGCTTCACAATATAAATAATTATATTAAAGACTCTTTAAGGTTATATGAAGAAAACCTATTTGACTTGACTTGAAATAAGAAAGCTAGAGGGAAGAGCTGGTTAGGGGTGGGGAACAGGAGGAGGAAAATTACCCTTTCTGATCTGTTGAGTTAAAACGCCAGTGATTTTCCAAGTGGGGATGTTAAACAGGGCATTGACAATGTAGGTCTGGAGATGAGTGAGCAGATAACATGAAAATGCTTCTAAAACACACAACAGAATTATTACTCAGGCCTGGCCACGTCAGTCTTTTAAGAAAAGGGGCTTTGTGGAGACACAGTCCTTTTACCCAGAGACAAAGTGTCTTGGAGGAAAGTTAAGATATGGAAGTAGACTGGGAATTATTTTGGAATATGTAGGCATTTTGACGAGACTATTCAGCAGAGTGGCATGGTCTACTAGTTGCTTACCCAATATTCACTCTCCCTCTCTCATTATTTGGGATGTGCCTGGGTAAAAGTCCACTTTCCCCACACTCCTTGCAGTTAGGGATGGCCAATGAAAAAAGAAGTAGAAGTCAGGTGGGACTTGCTTTCTGAAGGGTAGAGCGACAGCCCAGCAGCCATGGGCAGGGTCAGTGACATCTGGCTGCTTCCTTTTTGGTAAGCAGATGAAGCACAGTTTTTTATAGAATTCTTTTTAGATAAATCCTCTTTGTAAAGAATTAAACACCTTAATAACTTTTAGGGATGAGATTTTGCCAAGTTCTTGGCTACAGCACATGGCCGAGTATTGGTTGCACTATGAATGACTGGGTTAATTGTATGTTGCTGATGCCATATGTATATTTATTCAATACCAAACCACATTTATTTGAGTCCCACTTCATACTTGCAGTGAGCAGCAAGTAAAAATAGGCCTGACTGAAGCCACAGTGATGGATCTTATTGCAAACCACAGGCATTTAAAATTCCCATTCAATACAGAGCCTTCATGAAGGCAAGGACTAAGATTCCTATTGATAACTATAGACACCATGATGATCTCATCACCTCTGCCTGTCTCTACACCAGAGTGTCTCTCAAGGTCCCTCGGTAATGGTGACACTAACAGGCCTCTTTGAAAGTCAGTCATTAATTAAAATCTAAAGAAATGTTGGGATTGCATTAGAGTTCAAAGTTAGAAGAATGAAGCACCTGTGACCAAGAGTGATTGAGGGGTAAGTGGGAAAGTAATACAGAAGTGACCTTGGGCAAGTCTCTTCCCTTCAAACCTCAATTCCTTATCTGTGAAATAAAAGTGTTGGGTGAGGTTACTTCAGCGTCCTTCCAGAGCTGCTATTCTGGGGTTCTACCTATTCAGCTGCTTGAATAAAATGGCTTACTGGGAATTTTGAAATTGTGCTTGCCTGGAATCCCAGAGCCCTGGGTCACAGGGTGTTCACTCATTCATTCACTCATTCATACATTCATCTGCTGAACATTTATCAAGTGCTCATCATATGTCTGTTCTTAGATGCTAGAACTGTCAAGACAGATATAACACTGTTCCTACCTGGAGAAACTCAGGGTTTGTCTGGTGAGGCACAAATACCCTATGAGATGATAAGTGTTTTAATAAAGGCAAGAACCCAAAGCAGGAGATGCCTGCTACAGGTGGTGAAAACTTTCCCAAGGCAATTAAATGGGAAGATGTGATCTTGAAAGCAGAAAGAATCGGGTAGTGAGGGAGTGTGGAGGGTTCAGGTCATTGAGACCTCTCATGTTAAGTATTTTGGTCATTTTCTGGTTGATACAAGGGGGTGACCAGAGGTAGGCTCTAAAAGCATCTCACTTTCAAGCAGAGCTCAGGATAAGAAAATGTCCAAGGAGGTGCTCACATTCATAATTTGGTGGAATGTGACAGCAGAAACTATAAGAGATCCCAAGAAGGTTTCGTGGGCTCAACAGATAATCATTCCTCCTGTCTTGCAGCATCACCTTAACATAGTAACATGATTTAACATGTCATATAGTTCACCATCAAAATGCTCCATTTAGGTGCTTTGTTTCAGTAGTGTAAAAATGCGGGGAGCTAGGGTTTTGAACTTCGACCTACGTCAAATCCCAGTCTCATGTAATCTTAGGCTGGCTACTTAACCTCTATGAATCCCAATTTATTCTTCCATAAAATGAGGACAATACTGCCTACCTTTTAGAGGTACAGGAATCAAATAAGCCAATAAAAGTAAAGCATTTAGAATTTGTTAGTGCAACTATACACTCGTACCTGTGATATTTAAAACTGAAACCTCCTCCCCCGCTAGACTGGAAGTTCTGCAAGGGCGGTAGCTTTGCTTTTCTCCCCCTTATACCTATAGTGCCTAGCACAGTGCATAGCTTATGACAGTGTCCACAGTGTCAGCAGGATGAGAGTGCTGTGGCTAGCTGGTTCATTTCCCAAGTTAAGTTCAGTCATCCATTATCATCCTTATAGGCAGCCTCCAGATCTCTGGAGTGATGCTCCCTCAGTCACGACTTCATTTTCCTTGCGGCCAGTCTCTGCAGTAATTTTCTAAAGCACGGAGTATAGAAAATTTAAACGTTAAGGTTTATGTACTTCTGGAAAAAATATCCTATCAAGATATCTTCCTCTGTGAGATCTGAAAGTTACAGACCCATCTGCATTGGACCTTTTCAAAAGACAATTCCAGTGTTTTAGGTCTTATTCCCACTAGGATATGCAAAGGGAAGTATTTTCCTTAAGCACAATTCTCTGCTTGGCAGTTGCTTTCTGAATATGGAAGAAAGCAACCTTTTCCCATTTCCTTTCCTCCAAGAGTGAACCTTCACCTACACTTCCATGGGACAACTTCAGGATCATGGTGTCTTATGAAAACCACGGGTTTTAGAGTCAGACAGATCTTAGTTCAAAATTTGGGCTTGCTACTTAACTGCAAAAATGTGGGCAAGTATCAGCTTTATTGTGTCTTGGGTTCTTCCTCTATAAGATAGGAATAATAATAATATCTACTTCAGAGGGTTATTATGAATGTCAGAAAATGGAGAACATTTTATTTGCCTTAGTTTCTCTTTTAGAGACTACTGTATTTATTTGGAATAAATACTTGGATAAGCCACTTTTATTTGGAAGAAATAAGTGGGTAAGCCACTTTGGGTAGAGTGTGAGACCTCCAAAGGCAAGCTCAAGACACATGAGGTTATTAATATACTGAATTGCATGAAATAAGAGGAAGACTTCGCTTGGCTTATAAATCAGGGTTGAAATAAGTGGGTAAGCCACTTTGGGTAGAGTGTGAGACCTCCAAAGGCAAGCTCAAGACACACGAGGTTATTAATATACTGAATTGCATGAAATAAGAGGAAGACTTCGCTTGGCTTATAAATCAGGGTTCGGGGTGGTGGGATAGGAAAGCATTAGGAAGGGAGACGATGCAATGATGGAGGCTGCTGCGTTGCTCGATGGGCTCTTTCTGCATGTCCCCAAACTCCTCCCCTTCCTAACCCACCCCCCAAATTTGTAAATTGGATTATACTCACCAGATTGGTGTGGAAACAAGTGAAGGGGGCTGGATTTCCGTTGGGGCCCAAAGGGAAGGCAGTGTGTGTGAATGCAGAAACCAGATGCCAGGAGATTCATGGAAATTGAGAGGAAGGCTTTGAACTTTCATGGTTTTTTAGAGTTGGGAGGTTTAAGCCAAGTTTACTAGAACTCCAGGGACAAGGAAGTCGCACCAGATAGCCAGGTTCACGTGGATTTGAGTTAATGTACCTAAAAAATGTACTGCAGTGATCGCCTACTGATGGGTGGCTACTATCTTTGGCTACTCCCAAATCCAAAGTCGAGTCAAGTATTTGACTTGAATTGTCATTTCAGCAATAGGGCTGAGCCCAGACCAAGAAAAGAAATGCAAAAAAATAGCTACTTTCTGCCCATCTAGCCCTTTGCTTGTCATGGGAATTATCTGCACCCAAGTCCAGACACCAGTGTTCTCGTTTGTACTCATAGCAACTTGCTGTTGAGTCTTTAACATGTCATCTAAATCTCTCGGCTTCAGTTTCCTTTCTTTATAAAATGAGTTTCCTGACACTGAACTCATGGGAACATTGTCAGGCAAGTGTTGTCATGGCTACCTTGGCCACCCCTGCAAGCTGCACGAGGGCAGGCGCTAGCTGTCTTGGTCAAGGCAATATCTCTTTCCTAAGGCAGTGCCTAGTACAAAGAAAGTGCTCAAAAGTGTTTTTTGAATGAAAAAATGACTGTCTACAGCATTTTTTCACTTTCAGAAAACCATCACATCTGATCATTTATTCTCTAGCGCTGTCTCCACAGCAGCTACGCTAAAATTTCTCTGTTTCTCCGACCCTCTTCCATTTCCTCTTTCAGCCAATGACCTTGTCCACTGCTTTATAGAACACTAAAAAAAAAAATTAGTTATTGTAATTCTTCCTGTAATCAATTCTGTGCACTTGTGGTTTCGATTTCCTACCACATACTTGAGCAATCTAGTTTCTGCTCCACCCAATTGTGTTGATGTGAATTCACTGGCTAGAAAGCCTGGTGACGTTTTCTTATACCTTTTTTTCCTTCACGTCCTTGCAATGTGAGACATTCTAGTCATACCTACTCTCTTGAAGTTTCATCCCTTGGCTGCTTGTCTCCAGCACCCTGGGTCTCGTCATGTCCTTCTGGTCATATATGGTCATATCATATATGGACCCTTTCCTTCCTCTATCTGTCCTCGCTGGTGGACCAAAGACTTATTCCCTCTTTGCCTGGTCTCCACTGGCCTCTACCCTATCACCTTGTCTGGCATATGGGCCACACTCTGGGCACCAGCAGCGGATTGCTATCTTCCTGCCTAGATTCCCTCCTTCCCTTGAACTTTCTGCTCAGTTCTTCAGGGAGGACATTCTGGATTCTTGGTGCTTGGGGTTCACTTCCACTCCATTGTTAGTCTGGACAGGTCTCCCCTTCCGGAAGCTGGAGTGCAGGAGCTGATGTCAGGGGGATATTGGGACTCCCTCCTCAATCTCCCCCTCTTCTGGAATACGTCAAACGTCCTCTGTGATCTCTGCATAGATGATTTGCAGACCCATTTCTCTGGCTTCAGTTTCACTCAGACACCAGTCCCATGGCTTCCTAGAGATCTTCACTTGAAGGTTTGGCCAACTTCTCAGACCCAACTCTACTATTTTGGGTCCACTCTCCCATATAACCTGCATCACCTTCTTCACAATTAGTGACACAATTTTCTCCCATTTTTAAAGTTTGTCTTTGATTTTTGGTTTTCAGATTTATCTTTTATTCTTCTTGCTGCTTCTAATTTCTGCTTGCTCAATTCAATTATTCCAAAATAACAGGTTGCCTGTCTGTTTCTCCTCCATAATGTCCTCACATTTTCCCTGCCTTCCCTCTCCGCTTCATGTCCATCGCCAGTCCACTCGGGTTTAGTCCCTCTTCTCCATTCTGAATGAATACAGTCTTCCCCGGCCCTTGAGTACAGGGTAGGGTTTGGCTCTACATTTAGAGTTGGGCTGCCTGGGTTTGTGTGAAGGACTTAGTGCTTCTCATTGTGTGTCAAAGGGCTCGTCCTTGTCCTAAACCAGAAATGCATGGCCTGCTCCCTGTCACTGACCAAATTCTGATCCTGCCTTGTGACTCAGCTTGTCTCACCTCCTCTGTGCAGCCTGCCTGTCCCAGCCAGCCCACGCTGCTTTCTTGCTTCTGAAACACTTTCGCACTTACGTAACAACAGTACCATTTCTTAGTTAGGAAAACTTATATTGTACTGGGTTAATTCATTCAGCAAATATTTACTGAGCTCCTTTCTAGGCACTGGGGAGATAGTGTGGAACAGAGTACATAATAAAGCTTGCATTTTAATTGTGTGTGTGTATGTGTTAGCAACCACATAAATCAGCCATCAAGAGGATGCCTAGTGATAAGTGCTATGATGAAGATTAAATGGTGATGGGTTTGAAGTGTTTGATGGGCTCTTTCTAACTGGCTGTGTAGAAAGGGATTTTCTGAAGAGATAGCATTTAAACTGAGATCTGAGTCATGGAGAAGTGTCAGCCCTGGGAAGACCTGGGGTAAGAATTTTCCAGGTGAGGAGCATAGCCAGTTGAATGGCTGGAGGAACAGAAAGAAGGTCCATTACCGGCCAGGTATGGAGGGGAGGGTGGATCAGGCACAGCCTGGTAGCCTCAGGTAGGAAGGTTTAGATTTAAGTTTAGGTGTGATGGGAAGACATGTGACGGTTTAAGCCGAGAAATGATATACTTCAGTTTATTTAAAAAATATCACTCTGTCTGCTGTGTGGAGAGACAGTTCAGGAACAACCAAGCGGAGGCAGAGAGAGGAGGCTGTTGCAAAAGTCCCAGAGAGATGGTGGTGAGAGTGGAGAAAGAGAAGGGCACAGACCGGGACACATCTGGGAGACGTAGCTGGCAGAAGTGGTTGAGAGACTGATGCAGTTGCAGAGAACAAGGTGATGTCTTAGTCTCAGCTTGGGAAGTTGGGTGGTAAGTGTTGCTGTTTACTGAGATGAGGAAGACAGAAGCATGACAGGGGCACAGGCATGTGTTTCAGAGGAGACAAGAGTCAATGTGGGTTGGAGGGGCAGGTTGGCTTCATGGAAGGGGTGGAGACAACCCGAGCCTTGAAGGAGGGTTAGGAGAACAATGAAAGGGTTGGGTTAAGATCCTGGGAAAACCAAGGGTCTGTTTTGGACCTTTGAAAGTTCAAAGTGTCTGTTAGACTTCCAAGTGGGGATGGTGTCTGAAATGTTTTCATTCACCTTTTTAGGTGTGCATTTCTTGCTTTACAACCTGGAGAGCAAGCAATTTGTGGTCAGGGATCAGATCTAATGTTTCTGGCATCACTCACAGTATTGGGACAAAGCCTTATGTACAGCAGGCCCTCAATATTTTGAACTAAATAGATATGTTTGATTGGGGGGAAAACTAAGGACAGAGAGACTAAAGGCCTTCCTAATTAGCTCCAATGATTTTTTAAACTCAAACTTCATTAGGCTCTTGCATGTGACTAGCCCATGTTGCCAGAGGGTTAGTAATGGGGAAGAGGGAACTCTAAAGAGATTTGGAGACCAAAGCCACCACATAAGGACTTCCGTTACAATCTCTGACCCTTTCCCATTCCTCAGACTTCCAAACAAAGGCTTCTCTGTTCATAATTGTGCTATTTTTATGTTTGTCTGACTTGTCTCCTTGTCTTTGGTGGCTCTCCAGTTTCTGCTCCCCGGGGGTGCTCATCTAAAGCTCCCACACTCACTGATCTCCTGTCTCCATCCCCCAAGGAAGAACTCTTCATCGTTGAAAGCGTTTAATCAGGCACTTTTTTAGTACCCTGCTCTGTGTTAGGGAAGTAGGTATGTTCCTGGCCTCAAAGTTTCTGACAATTCTTAAATTCCTGTTGTCTATGCTTTTTTGCAGAAATCACCTTGGCCATCCTGGTCTTCATTTTCATCTTCAGATGGTGGGTAAGGTGACAGTGATGACATTGTTCAGGCTCCGTAGCACGCACTCAGATATGGGTGTTACTCAAAAGAAATGTGGGTTGCCTGGGCTCTCTGTGTTCTGCTCAAGTGGCCCTGAGCAAACGCTTGGGAGTCAGACAGAGCAGGGTTCGAATCCTGACTGGCACTTTCTAGCTGCATTATTTGAGTGACAGTCCTAATTTTTCTAAATCTGTTTCCTCCTTTGTGAATAGGCTTTTAAACCCTTTGCAGTGTTGTCAGTAGTAAATGAGCGGATGTATGTAGAGCCCTATCACAGTGGCTGATGCAGTCAGCACTCAATAATGGTCACTCCTGCTGTTATGCATAAGACTGGACACAACAAATAGAACACTAACAAGGGACTGAAAACAGACAGAAATACAATGAGAAAGTGATGATAAAATCTTTTAGATATGGAAGAGGACAAAGGAGAAAAGATAAAAGTTGTGAGGATAGGTGGTGAATACACACATGAAATCCAAAGGCTATGTTATCAGCCTGATTAAATTCATGTGGATCTGATAAGGGAAAACTAATGTTTACCAGGACCCACTCCATTGAGAATAGGAAGGTTAAACGACTCTCTCTTTCCAGACATGCACAAAGCCAACCACACAATGGATTATCTTCCCCAAGCTCCTTCTTTAGGAAGCTTTGCAGGTAAGGACAGTAGGTCTACATAAAAATGCACTCCAGGGGGGCACTGACTGCTGCCGGGTGTTGGGAAATAGCTCTCTGAATGGATTGTTGGGTTTTGTGGTTGGCTGCAGGGCTGAGGAGTGCACTAAATTCTTTGAATTAGCCTGTAGTTTGGCAAAAAGCCTTTCCTCCTGGGCAGCTGAATAATTTTTAGATGATCCAGCTGGCACATCGTGGAAACAAGCTAATGAGTCAGGAAAGATCTTCTCAGACTCCCCCCACACCCCACTTGCTCAAGGGTAGAGAATTTCCAGGGAAGCCAGTGAAAGATTTATGAGACTAATCCCGGAAATATTTCTTCTCCATCTATTGTTCTCAGCAGGGGTGCTACAGGCTGGGGGTTTGGGGTGTGAGGGGTGGAGAGGCACATTAGGAGGGGACAAAGACACTGACTCCTGCCTTGGAGGAGAGCTGGAGAGATGAGTGACTACAGAAACCACTTAATTAGGATTCCACTGTCAATGAAATATTCACGATCCTTTTTGGAATGCGCCTGCCTGCCTGCAGGCCCGGAGCCTCATAGATGGATTTGAGGAGACAGGAGGCACAGAGCTTGGGCAGATGGAGGGCAAGCCTGCTCCCACTCTGTGCTGGAAGGATCCGATAAGTCAGCTCCTCCGTCCTCACAGAGATGAGGAGGAGGTGGCTGCCGCGATTCACACAGGGCAGCATTTCCAGTCACCGGTGGGATGTCCTTCCCACACCCTGCGGGTTGCTGTCTCCTCAGGGTGAGATGACCTCTCCATGACAGCATGGCCTGTCTGTCTTATGACTCAAGGCGCCTTTACACAAAACCGAGGGGAGAATATCTACAAAAGGATGCTGCTCGTTGGCAAAAGTTCCTACATGCATTCAAAATATGGATTGTTAAAAAAATACAAAATGGCCACATGGAATAACAAAATTCAATTAGTCTGGGTCAGCGTCAGTCATGCAAAGGGAACAGAATTCTCAGGCATGATTTAGAGTGAAAGATTATCCAAAAGGCCTTTAATTTGCCTCGGCCTTTGGGTTTCTTTTTCAGAAAAATCTTTTAGTGGTAAAGAGTGGGAAAATAAGGCTATTCGAGTTTGACCTCTCATATCTTCCCGCAGCCCATTTCCTGTTAGGGCACCTTCAAAAATGGCTGAAGAGCGTGTCAGCGTTGGAGCAGGCCTCAGGCACTGGCGAGTAATGAGATGGATGAACCACGAAAAAGGCCCTCTCTTGATTAACAGCGATTTCCATTCAGCATCACCTTTTCTCCTTGTTTCAGTCCCAAGATGGAGAGGCCGCCTAGAAGCCGAGGAGAGTGGTCTGGGGCTAACCTTTGGTGTGGACCCGCTCAGGCAGTCAGTGGCTGCTGTCACTCGGGTACAAGGGCTGCCTTCCCACTACTTCTGTCTCTACTCAAAGCTCTCCAAACACAGATGTGTTGCTTAACAAATAAAATGGAACTTTTAATAATACAATTTGGTATAACTAGTGACAGTCTTGGTAGCAGAAAGGGTGTCCACACCATTTCCCTTAAGTGATTTCCAAAGATCTCAGAAGTAAGACTCATTCTTGCTAATAAAAGGAGTTCGCCTAGATGAGTCCATAACTGCATTAATGTTTAAATTTTGGGTATGTCTTTCTGAATTATTAGTGGACTGGACTTGAAAGCATTCAAATACCAACTGACTCTTAAATTTTGTAGCAGTTCTTTTCAATATATAAGATCTATAAAATATGTTTGTCCTTCCCAGTTTTGTAGAATTTTGGGGTGGCTCATGTGTGTATCTGTGCTGGGGCAGCAGAAATTGAGGAAAAGGGTCAGGTTTATCCAAGAAAACTCCAGTTTGACTACAGGCGTCAGGTCTTGCTGACACAGATTTCTGGGACAGTCCCAATTCCAAATATTCAGGCCTGTGGTCAGGCAGGTTATTTTGGTTTAGGAAATAGGCAGTCTCAGGAAAATAAGCAGGTGGTTTGTCACAGTCCTAGTTTGCATTGTTTGCTTACAGGAGAGCAGATCTTGGGCAGCTGTCCAAAACACCAGGATCTGAATTATCTGCTTAAAATTACGAAAAACACCAAGTCATCAAATGTCAGGTCTATTTTCAGTTTCCTGTCACTAGATTCAACCTCAGCCTAAACCTAATCTATTTAATAAACTGTTTCTGTCCACCTGGCTAGCTGTAGAGATGAACAACTGCGATTAATCCAGGAAAGATTCAATTCAACATGTATTCACTGATAGCCGGGTGTGCTCTGGGTTCTGTATTAAGTGCTGGGGACACAGATATGCATAACACATGGTCTGTGAGGTATAACGTTATAGCAAAGAACTTTTCCTTTCAAAATCAGAAATAATAATAATTAATAAGGTTGCCATAATGGTTCATCCCCCAAACTGTTAATTTATCTTTGGGAGGAAGATCAAAATGAACTAACCATATGGGAAGTAGAGCCAAAGGGCATAGGTTCAAGATCTGACTGTGAGAACAAAACTTTTAATTAGGAGTTTTGATTTCTTCTCATAAGATGTGCAGGATTCCAAGCCTTATCAACACTTGGGAAAACCCAGTGGACTGTGTTTTTTTTTGCTGTTTGTTTGTTTTTTAATAACCCGTGTTCTTTGGTAACAGGAAACAGAAAAAGACCAATTTTGTTTTTTGTTTTAAATTTGGAACTGGGTCTGCTGTGAATGACGCATTTCACATGGGCTACTAAACAGCTTCAGATATAAACTACTTTCAGTCCTTTTTTCCCTTTTGTCCTGAACAGGAGCTTGTGTTTCTTGTTGATTAAAGAAAAAAAGCCACTGTCTTTACCAATCTCTGTGGCCTCTGTGTTTCAGACTAATGTGGGGCTTGGTTGGGTTTGAGAGAGCTTAGAAGCAGAGGTTCAGACCACCCACCTTCGGGATCTATATGGTGGTGCCAGTTAGGTTGAGCGGAGGCGCTAATGTGTGCTCATGGGTTAGAGCAGAGACATTCTTGACTCCATCAGAAAGTATTTCTGCAAGTGTCTCCTCCTTAGTATCCTCCAGTGGGGGTGCTAACTCCAGGGCCTCTGACGGTTGAAATTGACTCAATCCACCTGCGTGTGTGGAGGAGCCACTTTTTAGTTTCCTGGCTTCTTTGCATACATAAAAGGCATTTTATTTTTTAAAAAGTGAGATAAGAATGCCCAACATCCTTCCACTTTGCCTATTTTACCTCTCTACTAGGAAAACTGTCTTTAAATCAGGGATGCTCAAGACTTTCCAGTGAAGAACTAGTTTTGATTTTGAATATTCACGGAATATTCAACCTGGATCCTTGGTTTGAATTCTTTTATTTTACTGGTGCAGCCATGATCTAAAGAGTTATAAGGATTTGCCTAAAGTGATAGAGCTATTGCTCATTTATTTACTAATTTATTTGTGCATCAAACAATTTTTTTCACATCTACTGTGTGCTGGGCATTGGGCTAAGCACCGGGTATACCACTGTGAATTAGACAGAAAGGACTCCTGTCGTTATGGAGCTTACAGTCCAGTCTGAAAGAATGATGCTAAGAAAATAGACATTACAAATGGTGGTATATTTCATGAGTGAAATACCCAAGCTCCTTTCATGGAAAAAGGATGGCTGAGGGGTGGAGGGGCCTCTCATGGGTAGAATTGTCAGGGAAGGTGTCTGGTAGGTGACATTCTAGGCACTGGGGAGAGGAAGTTAGGAGGGGGTTGAGGGTGCATTGCTGATAGAGAGAAGACGGAGGGTTATATAAAGAAATGAAGACAATGGCAGACCTTGATTCTCTGGCGGGAATCCTGTTCAGATTTTGAGTGGGTGGCACTGGGTCGTGAGTGACCAGTGAAGTTTATTGTTAGATATCATTCTAAACTAATTCAGAAGTCCCTGATCTCTCTTTTTTCATCTATCATAGTGGAAATAATATAAAGACTAGACCAAGTGAGGTTTTATGTAAAATACTTAGTCTACCACATCCTAGTATGGAGAAGTGATGGAGTTCACAGCATCACCAAGCTCACTGAGTTATAATGGTCGAGGTAAGTTACTCACCCCGGAGTACACGACGTATACGAAGATAACTCAACCTAGCCCAATTCCTGATTGCCCCTCCTCTGCCAGAAAGAGAGTCGTCTTCTACCCAGCTGCAGCCTCTTGAATGGTGCTTAGATCATCTGGTTTTTATGTACACGTTTATCCTGTATGCTGTCCTGTAAGTTCCTTGAATGTAGGGATGGGTTGAATTCAACATCCGTAAGCAAACCCAGCACCCGCATATTGCCATGCCCATAAAAGCTGCTCAGTGAATGTTTGCTAAGTCATTGATATAGAATGACTTAATCTTTAGGGGGATGAGCTGTTAGAAAGGCTGTGCCATTTTATTTCTATTATGGCTTTTGTGCAGTGCTTGGTATAAGGAGCCCATAATTATTACCGTTTCTACCACTAACAACAACAAAAGGCTGGTATAGGATCTTCGCTTACTTCCTCTGATGAAGCTATTGGCTCAGTGACAAGAATATCACTGAGGATGCAGAACCAAACATTGAGTGTTTAACAGAACTCGCAGCAGAACGATTATTGCATCATTCTGCTGAGACGTGAAGTAATGTCTGAGCATTCGGTTCCCAGTGTAGGGCCAGCACAGTCTCTGCTTCCAGTGCAGACGGCGACATAAACCCTGCATCCTGTCTCCTGACCCTTGCTCTAGAGGTTCTGGGCCAGTCCCACAATAGGCAACTTGGTGGCCCGGCCCCTCAGGAAGTTCAGGCAGCCCCAGGAGGGCGTCATGAGTACAGGTCAATGCTGTGTCTGCCGTGAAAAGTTTGGGGGAAAGACCATCACCACTCAGTAAAATCCTTTGCTCTACTTCTCTGCTCCCATCCTGCTTGCAAGCAAAGGACAAGAACTGCACATGGAAATTAGAAACTGCATTGTTCTGGGGCCATGTACTCAAATGAAAACCAATACAAATATTGCACACAAATCCCATGTCAAATTCCTGTTCATGCCAAAGCAAAGAAATTCTGCTGAAATGCTGGCGGTGCTTGGTAATAGCAAAGATTAGAGAAGTTGGGAGTGGAACCCAGAGGCAGACTGTCCCGTGCAAGGAGTGCCAGGCTAGGTCCCTCCTGCTGGATCACCATTCTGCAGTCACACTGCTTCATTGCACTAGAAAAATTCTTTTTCAGTGGCAGAGGAGGGCTCAAAAACTTCAGAATCTGAGCTAACAATGTGACATTGTGGCAGGTCACAAGTGGGAGATGAAAACAAAGATAATAAAGAGGATCCATGTCAGGAATTTGTTGATTGGCTCTCTGTCCCTGGTAAATACTCAGCCAACACCCAGGCAAACTGGGCCACAGTTAACTGGGCATTTGGGCCAGAGGCACTGAGAGGTGTTTATTATTTAAAGGAGGATTCCTGTGTTCTTGAGGAAGACTTCAGGAATAACAAGCTTCCCTCTTATTTCCACTCTTCCTGAAGACACTGTATGATCTGGTTTACTCTGGTTTTAACACCCTGTGATTACTGTCAGATGATGAGAAAGATCCAGGGTATTTCTTACTACTTTCTTTTCCCTTTATCCTTACCTAAAACATAAGCTGAAAAGAAGCAGAAAAAGAAGTAACAAATCCAAGTAAAAAGGACCCAGTATTTGGGACTAGCAAGTGAGGGTGAAACCTCGGCAGTTAAAAAGAAATACCAGTTTATTGTGTTTGGGAATGATATCACCAAGAAACCATTAACACCTTATTTTGGGATTAGCTATGCTGGTATTCACAGGTAGTTTCTTAAACAGGATGGTTTGGAGACCACGCTGTAGGAGTAGCTGAAGTGTTGATAAAAAGGATTCTAGAACAAATAAAGATTCCTACAGTCAACGCTGGGGAGGTGTGGGGAGGTTCCAGTCTTTGTGTTAACAGCTCGACACTACATTCATTGCTGGAGGAATCCAAGCCTCACAAAAGACAGCTTTTAAAGAAAAAACTTTTTTTCTTAGAAGAACTAGTTACCAGTCTGTTTTCCAAAGGTTGTTTTGTTAAATGACCTTGTTGCCACCATCCATACAGTTCTTCTGGGGACCTGCATCTTCCAGGATTTGTAGCTTTGGGCTGAATCTGAAAGATTTTCGCTTAGGAATCAAATTTTTGTTGTTCTTGGTTGCAACATGTTTTTATTTTAAATTGCTGTGTGATTGCCAAGGTCATTGCGTTTTCTTTACTCATCCTTTGCTGTGTTAGTTTGGTAAGTTGCTTCCTGGAGAAGAAGTTTTGCAACTGAGAAGGTGGAGATCTGATTCTGAGGGGCAATTTGGTGCAGCACCCAGAACATGCTTTGTTGCAGACCTAATGCTGTGAAACATTCCTCAAACAGAAACCACCCTGGGTGTTTCCCTGTGCTGCACTTTCCCACTGCCATCACCCAGGAAAATAAGGGAGGTCTTCTTTCAAAGAATGTATAAAGATGGAATTAATTATGGGTTAACACGCCCATTACTCCTACTCTTTAGAGCCAAAGAACATTAGAGCAGGCAGGGATAATCTAACCTTATTTTACAGATGAGGAAACTGAGGCCTAGAGGGAAAAATAATTCCCTCCAGGTCTCAGAGCTAGTTAACAGCAGAACTAGAACAGAAGCCAGGTCTTCTGGTTTCTAGACTAGTATCCAACTAATATTTAACTCATTAATTAGACTTGTCATAGTTCCAACCTGGATCTCTCCCAGAATGGGTGGCTCAGTTTGTTAAGATTTCCTCAGGTCTTCCTGGCTAATTTTACCATTAATTTTATTTTACACAGTCACCATTTCAGAAATTTTCAGTCTTTCCACCCCCTGTGTCAGAATTATCTACTAAAAATGCAGATCCCTTACTGTCTTCTAAACTTCAGAATCAGAATCTCTGAGAGTGCTACCCAGGATCTGCATTTTAATGAGCTTACATGGAAGAGTCTTAGGCACTTGAGAACCATTTTACCTGGCTCAAAGTCAAGTTAACATACTTTGTTGATTTAAAATGTTGACTTAATGTTTCAGAAATCAAGTGGCACCTTATAATCAATGATTAATATGGAGGAAAAAGTTGTTTTTTAAAAGAATGGTGTAGCTTATCAACAATAGCAACTCAGAATTGAGGACATGCTGTTTCTTTTCTAAATACTTTAGTTACTGAACAAGCAAAAACTTTAATTTGTATCTGAATTCAGTTTCATGGTGTTTGATTCTTTTAGTGATTAACTTTCTCTTTAGTAGCAAAGAAGAAATATTGAAAAGTTTGGTTTTCTCAGGCCACAGGCAGTTTTTAGTGAACTGTTATCTCCACAACTCAGGTCCTGTAGTATAGATTTGTCTATTCATTAGAAAACTCTGGCTCCTATTTTTGTAGTTTTTTACTTTCTGAGATTACATCTAAATTTTACTGTGATTTTTTTTTTTTTTGGCATCTGGCCATTAGTAACAGGATCAAACCCTGGACCTTGGATGGTTTAAGCAACTGAACTAACTGACCAGCCTACTGTGAAATTTCTAACAAAATCTAGAAATATTTACTATTTCTGTTTTCTTCCTGAAAGAGTCAAGGAACTTGGCATGTGCTTCCTATCCACTGAACACCACCCCATCTAGATTTTTCGATTTATCTTTTTTATAACACAAATTAGTTATTTAAAGTAAACAGTTAATTTTATTTATCAACATATTTTATCAGTTTTTGGGCTTAGCATTTGAGTAGTAACATACTTAGTCTTTTTGCCTGAAAATGATTTATTTTACTCTGTTGTGAATGATAGTCTACCTGGGTATAGAATTCTTGGTAGATAGTTGTTTTCCCTCAAGGCTGTGAAAAGATTAGTCTGCTGTCTTCTGGCATCCATTGTAGGTGAGAGTTAGTCTAATTGTCTTCTTTGCAAGTCATCTGTTTTTTCTCTTTGGTGGTTTTTAAGATTTTTTTCTAAATCTTTGATGATCAGCAGTTTTTTTGTTATAATGTTCAAAATGTTTTTTTGTTATAAATTCATTACTATGTATTTGTTTGGCACTTGGTATAATCTTTTATTTGGAGAACATGTATCATTTTTGTCCATCTGAAAAGTTCTCAGCCAGTATCTCTTTGACTACTGATTCACAGATATCTTCCTCTATTCTATTCTTGAACTCCTATCAGACAGTTATTAGATTCTCTCAATATGTCTTCCATGTCTCTTAATTGCTATTTCATGTTGGTTTTTTTTCCTCCTTAACTCTTTAAGCTGAATTTTGGGTAAATTCCTCAATATCATCTTCCAATTCACTAATTCTCTCTTTTGTTACATTCAAAATAGAGTTAGTCTTGTCCCCTGAGCTTTTTAATTCAAGTACTATGCTTTTCATGATCAGGATCCCCAATTGGTCCTTTTCATGTTCATGTGTTATTGTTTCATATTTTACTTGTTTTGTTTCACAATTTACTCATCATTTTTATGACTATTCTTTCTTTCTTTTTCTTGTTGAGGACTCTAACAATCCCTATTTGAAATTCACGTCCAGATTCTGCTATTATTTTCATTTTAATCTGGAATGAATATCTCAAATATTAATTTTGTTGGCTCCCTTTCTTAGTGTTAGTTTTCAAGTGTTTTAAAATTTTAATTTGTGCAATATACATTTGAAATGGTGTCACACAAGTTTCTCTCTTCTTCTCTCATTATCCCTTTCTTTCTTTGCTTACTCTTCCTTGTCTAGTGGTTTTTAAATTGCTCCCATTTAGGCCTTAGCGGCCCAGTCCACAACCTGGTTTTATGTTGGTGACTCTGGGCTCCTATCTTGGGATGATATTGCAATACTACAGATTCAATCCCTGAGCCATCAGGCAGGTTGGCCCAAGTCCTGTTCACACCTGCTTGTTCCTACTGTTCTAGATTTGCATTTATGTAGGCCCTAGCCTCAAGTAGCAGTTTAACTTTTTTCAGACAGGAATAACTCATCCCGTTCAGGTTCAGTCAAGAAGCCTGGGTCCAATTTCCAACCATGTAGGGCATTTCTGCTCCCCAGTACTGTGGAGTAGTTATCTTGCCTATCTCTGCATGCTTCCAGAGCCTACCAAGCTCATAGCTTTAGTAACTTACTGTGCACACAGATAATTATTTCTTGTTCAAATATGTATGTGCTTGCGGGTTCCTTTTTAAAAAAAAAAAAAAAGCTATCTTTTAAATTTACCCTTAAAATATTTTATTTGTAATTGCTAAGTGTTTAGACTGCAGGAAGTGACTTCAGTGCATGAGCTTCCAATGCCATCTTGGTCCCCAGACCCTGGCTCGGCATGAGAGTGGCAACAGTTTCCAAGACAGCATCTTTGAGACATCTACCACTACTGCTACTACTAGATTGACATCGTCCTTTGTTTCCTATCTAAAATACATTACTCTCCTAAAATGGCTCTGTGCCTGACAAGGCCCACTCAATATAGATTAATTTTCTCTTAAATGACTTTATTAAGCCCATCAATGATTCACTTAGCATGCACTTTTGTAATAAATTTGCAATATCCTCTAAA
>NW_007734684.1:76728-88987 GCF_000696425.1 Galeopterus variegatus | reverse complement strand
GCAGAAATGTCAGAATGACTGGCAGTTGTTTCTCATGAGAGAAGTGCGGACAGAGCCCAGGGTTAGTTTATTGGCCTAGTGAAGTGCTCAAGGCCAGGCGTGACCGTGCTGTCTGGGCAGCACCCAGCACAGGTGTAGGGAGAGGGGCCCCTCTGCACTTCCCACAAGCAGACTCTTGTGTCATCTTGGCAGGCGCTGGGTCAAAACACTCTCCCTCGCTGCACATGAGCCTGGAAAAGGGTCTAGTACTTGTAGCCTTGGTCATGGGAGGCAGTGATCAGCATGTAGGAAGGGAGCTGAGTTTGAGCAGACACCCCGTGGGCTGATATGGAAGCTTCTGGGTGGGGTTATGAGCCTGGAAAAGGGTCTAGTACTTGTAGCCTTGGTCATGGGAGGCAGTGATCAGCATGTGGGAAGGGAGCTGACTTTGAGCAGACACCCCGTGGGCTGATATGGAAGCTTCTGGGTGGGGTTTCTGAGAGGGCAACTGTGGCTGGACCCCAGGGCCACGTGAGGAAGTGGGACAGTAGAGCTGCTCTGGGATAGACTGTGTTTCTGACAGAGCTCCACTGAGCCGAGACCAGACCTGGAATCCCAGTCTCCTGTTTGCCGTCTTCTAGGGTAGCCATTTGACCCAGTTCCATCTGGTGAGATATGAGGAGTCTGTTTCTGGGGAATATCTCCCCCTTATGTAAGGAGAGACATTCAAAGAGAGATAGTCTCTCTCCTCCCTTCCTGACTTAGACACAGTCAGCAGAGGATGTGATGCTTGAAGCTGCAGCAACTACCATGTAACAGTGAGGACACTACGTGAGGATGAGATGCTTTGAGCCCTGTGATGGGAAAAAGAAAACGGAAAAGAGCTCCATGCCCCCGGCTCATGGTCCAGTGGCAATTACGGTCCTGCGTGAGCTGCTGCAGGAGAGGTGCTGGGAGGGAGAAATCAGAGGCGGGGTTTTGGGGGGTGGGGAGGCCCATGTCTGGGCTCAAAGAAAAACAAAAGGTCGCTAGAGAAGAGTGTCCTGGGCGGGGGCACAGCCTGTACAGAAGCAGCATCGAGCGAGGGGGCGGGGCTGTGGTGCATTCAGGGTGGACGGTCAGGTGCCATTTAGGGCAGAAATGCCGAGAAACGGTGCTGGAGATGAGCAGCGCTGGATGGGAAAGTCAGTCCCCGCACCCTTCAGAATCTAGCCCCACTCTGCTGTTTTCTCTCACCTGCACATGGAGTTTTTGTCCTAGCCCTAAGCCTAAATCTTTAAGATGCTCCCATGTATACTTGTCTGAATTTTTAAATCTCTTTTCATTTAATTACTCCTTCTGAAAATTCTGCACTTAAAGGTCTGATAAAATGATACTTCATTTGGAAAAGTCTTCATGCAAACATATCCACAGACCAGAAATAGCCATCTGGCCACCTCTCTGGCCTGGGCCTCCCCACTCCTGGACAGCCCTGGGCTCCGAGGAGTGTGATGTCACTTTTGGGGGGTCAGAAGTGGCCTACCTGCCTACACTTCCCCCACCAGGGCCCTCACCTTAAACCGGAGGTCACCTGACCCCCCTAGCGCTGTCCCAGGGCCACGCTCAGAGGCCTGATCATCCCTGCTATCCAGAACATTCTGGCCTTTGATATCTGCTCCAGACTCCTGTTTCCTGCTCTCCATGGGCTGGGGTGAAAAGAAGAGGATGACAAACTCCTCCCAGTGCCCTTGATAAGGGAGGTCAGGCCATCAAAGGCCCACAGAGGAGAGTGTCGGAACGCATGGCCCCAAGATGGTGCTGACAGATTCGTGGTGCACGGAAGTGGCCAATGAGCTGGCCAACGCTGTGCAGCCACCGCGTGACCCTCGGCTCTCCCCAGCCACTGCAGGTGACCCCTCCCCGAACATACTGGAGACAATGAGAAAAGTGCCTGGAAGACAGCAACAGTTGTGCAGAGGCCGGGCATGGTCCCCAAGTCCTCTTCCTGTGCCGAGGCGGGCAGAGCAGGCTAAAGGGCACTCAGAGTTTTCCAAGAGATTGAGGCCCGTAGGAAGAAAGGGACCAGGACAGCTTGGTAAAAGCCCCCTCCCCGTGACATTGTTCCTTCCCCTTTCTTCTTGCAGAGCAAGAGGGTGAGGCGAGGAAACTGGACCACAGAAGCAGCTCAGCTGCTCGCCACTCAGAGCTCAGTTCTTGCTAATCTCCATGGAAATCCCAGAAGGGAGGGGTGTTGTGTCAAGACATTAAAAGGATGATTTTTAGGGGAAACAAGACAGGCTATTCACGAGCAGCTGAGAGCGTGCCTGTTGGGGTGCCAGGCACCCACCGTCTGTCCCTGTGACTTAGAAAGAGCATGGGGACATGGTGTGCCCACTCTTGGCCTCGCCGCTCAGACCTGCACCCCGCTCCAAGGGGCATTTAATGCGAGGAACAGCCGGGGCTCTGAAGCCTTGTTTTGTTTTCCCTCTGTCCCCCACCCACCCCTATCAATGAACACCAGGGAGAAATTACATCCAGCGGCAGCCTGACACTGCCCGTCAGAGCCGTCTTCGGTCCTGAGGGGGTAGGGACATAGCAGGGCTTGCAATGGTAACTGCAAGGACCAGAGGATGACAGTCTTGATGTCTGAGCAGGAGAGGGGCAGCCGTATGCCTCGATCTCCTGGAGGGCTTCGGTGACACAGGGATGCTCCACCTGGAGCCTTTGTAATGGCGGGCCTGGCAGTCAGAAATGCTCTCCTTCCAGAACTCTGTGTGGCTGCCTTCTTGCTGTCATTCAAATCTGGGCTTAGATGGGTACCTCCTTCCAGAGGCCTTCCCTGACACGCCACATCTAAAAATAGCCTCCCGAAGAGGATTACCTTCCATCCCCCTACCCCAGGATTCAGCTTGTGTGTTTATTTTTCTCCCTGGCTCTTGTCACCACTGAAAACACGTTTGTTTGGTTTTGGGGGTTTTTTTTCATCTCTTTTCTTGTGTGTTTTCTGTCTCCCATATTTTGTGAGGGCAATGTGTGTTTATTTTTCTCCCTGGCTCTTGTCACCACTGAAAACACGTTTGTTTGGTTTTGGGTTTTTTTTTTAATCTCTTTTCTTGTGTGTTTTCTGTCTCCCATATTTTGTGAGGGCAGGGCATTTGTTGGGTTCACTTCTGATCCCCAGTACCTGCAGAGCCACCAGGCACACAGGAGCAGCTTAATAAGCTCTGAGAGAGTAAATGGAAGAACAGTGCTGACTGCACCTGTGCAGGCTATGTGCCGGGCTCTGTTAGAAGATTTTACACACACCTGCACGTGCATATGCATGCACACACATGTGCATGCCCACAGGTGCACACACACACACACACATGTACACATATGCCTACACACAGGAATGCACACATGCACATGTACACCTATGCCTACACACAGGAATGCACACACACATGCACACGTGCACAAGCGCACATATGTGTCTATCTGTGTATCTTCCTATCTGCTCATTTTACCCTCACAACAGGTCTTTTTTTTTTTAATGTATTCATACTGTGGTAAATCATACATAAGGTTTATCATTTTAAGCATTTTTAAACATTCAATTGGGTGGAATTAATTACATTCACAGTGCTGTGCAACCACTGCCTCTGTTTCCAAAACTTTTTCATCATCCTAAGCATAAACTCTGCACCCATTAAGCAATAATTTCTCATTATCCCTTCCCACCCCCATTTCTGGTAACCTCTAATCACAACAGCTCATTGGCTGTGCAACCACTGCCTCTGTTTCCAAAACTTTTTCATCATCCTAAGCATAAACTCTGCACTATTAAGCAATAATTTCTCATTATCCCTTCCCACCCCCATTTCTGGTAACCTCTAATCACAACAGCTCGTTGAAAAAAAGATCATTAACCCCCTTTCACAGATGAGAAAACTGAGGCTCTGGGAGGTTATGTGACCTGTCAGTGTCACACAACTGGGCAGTCAGGTTTGGGGTCCGGAGCTTCCTGATGCCAGCACCCCCTCTTCCCTCCTGAGCATCCCTCCTTTCCTGCTGCTGGTGTGGTGGTAGCTGACCTCCACTTGCACCCAGTCCCCTGCCCAGGGGGTTACCTGGGCAAGCGCTTCACTGGGGAAACTGGTCTCCTCAGAGGGTGCCTAGCGGGTGACTGGAGGTTAGCCTGCTTCTGTGACAATGACCTGTGTTTGACCTCCATTCACCCCACTTGCTGAGTGCCTGTGGCAGGCCATCAGATCACATGGCTCCAGGTGTTTATCCACAGGGAAAACTCTGTACAAGTCCAGGTGACTATGCAGCAAGTGTGGACGTACGTCAGGTCAAGTTTTATCTTTGCAACAACTCATTTAGCCCATTTTACACACACACGTGCAGGCATGCACACATCTACACACACATGTACACACAGCAAACATAGCACATGCACTCACACACAGACACATACGCAATACACATACACTGTACAGGAAACACAGGTACACACATGCAAACACACATATACATACACGCATATCAAGGCTCACTAAAGGGACATGAGTACCTCCCATCCCATACTCACGAGTGGGGATTTAAACCCCGGGTCTGACTCTGTTACCTGTGTCCAGGCTGGGGGGTCTTGCGCCCCTACCCCAGACATTTGCTGACTTTGTTTGGTGTTGACAAGCTCTTTCAACCAGAAGGTGAATCCTGACCACGTGGCTTAGGGCACATGCATCAGAATGCACCGAGGGTCCCGGGCTGCCCTCTTCATGAGCTGCAGGACACGAGGAGGCCACCTGGTGCTTGACCTTATGGCTTCCTCGTCCACGAGAGGCGGGAGATAGTAGCACCCTCCATGCGGATGCAGGGGAGCCACCCGGATGTCACCATCAGGGGCCCTCAAGTCACACGTGCTCAGCATATCTGGCTAAGATCTTCTTCAGGTGACCCACAGGTCGACTAGATGGGCCTCAGCTCATCTACCCTAAGTCCCAGAACATGGGTGACTTATGTTCTACTTACAGATCAGGCTAAGATCTGGGGAGATTCTGGCATAGCCCCACTTGTCACTTAGGGTGCTGAGCCAAAGTAAGCCCGAAGTCCAAGTGGGCTTGGGAAAACCCAACCTTCAAGGGCAGAGTTTAGGATGGCCAGTCTTTTTCTGGGAGGCCTTTTCCCCCCATGTGGATCCACATGGAAACAGGAATTGGAGAAGGTCCTACTCTGTGTGGTCAGCAGGGCCCCCAACTCAACACCTCCCACTCGGCCTGGCCACCATGCTTGGCTTTGCCCCCACCCTCCCGTAACCCCGCTGGTCTGCTGGAGAATGAGGCTCAGGTCCTGGCACAGACCCATTCTGGAGTTATGTCTTCAGAGAGTCACCGCCAACAATCCCAGGCATTCTATCTACTGATGGGACATATGCTTTGTTTTAAGAGAATTAAGTTGGTGAAAAGTCATGTTTCCAGTTGCTTCGGCTCCCCTAACTTTTGTTTCTTGGGACTGTAGGGCTGATCAGAATTTAAAAAACATGAGTGTCTTTTTCTCCCTGGCTTTGGAAAGTCATTTGTTAGATTATGCTTTCTTTTCTGATCCACATTTGAGTAGAACAACCCTCTCAGTTCAGTTGCCATTTGTAACCGTGATGCCGACCACTTGGCCTTGCCTGACACCCAGAGATGTTGGTGGGGCTGGTCGGCCCCTCCTGTGTCACAGCTGTGCCGAGGACCCAGCTCCGTGCCTGGCGTATTTGGGTCACCCTGCCCCCTCCCATTTTACGGGAATGAATGAACTTCCAGTGGACAGTGACAGGTACTAAAACCGTGGGAAGCCATCCTTGGGTTACATGTCTCAGCGGGACAATTTGGTCCTGGTTAGAACAGCACCAACGGAGAGTAATAGTTGAGCAGGGGTTAAAAATGCCAACTCTTGGGCCGGCCCGGTGGCACACTGGATAGTGCGCCGCTTGGGAAGCACGGCGGCGCTCCCGCCCGAGGGTTCGGATCCCACATACAGACCGGTTCCCGCTCACTGGCTGAGCGAGGCGCGGGAGCAACACCGAGGGTTGCGATCCCATGCCGGACACAGAAAAAGACAAAAAAAAAAAAATGCCAACTCTTGGGCCGGCCCGGTGGCGCACTGGATAGTGCGCCGCTTGGGAAGCGCAGCGGCGCTCCCGCCCGAGGGTTCGGATCCCACATACAGACCGGTTCCCGCTCACTGGCTGAGCGAGGCGCGGGAGCAACACCGAGGGTTGCGATCCCATGCCGGACACAGAAAAAGACAAAAAAAAAAAAATGCCAACTCTTGGGGGTCCAGAGTGGGAAGGAAGTGAGTCAAAAGGGCCGGGGAGAGGGGTCCAATGCAGGGAGGAACATCACAGACTCCTGGGCAAACAGCCCTGCATCGCACCTCAGCTCTATACACGAGCCGTGGGGCCTGGGGCACACATCACTCTCAGGCCTTGACATCTTCATCTGTGAAATGGGAGTGTCGAGAGGGTTGCTGTGGGAACTCGATGAGCTAAACGGGGGGATGTGGACACTGGTGACCTCTGCACCGCAGAAAGGCATTTACTTTCAAAGTGTTTTCAACCTTCCCACCACATATGTCCCAAATGCACTTTCTATCACTCCTTAAGACCATTGCGTGGTCTTTTGTGACCTGCTTCTTTCACTTAGAATGATGTTTTCAAGGTTCATTCACATTGCAGCACGTGTCCACACTTCAGTCCTTTTTATATCTGAGTAATGTTCCGTTGTGTGGATAGACCACATTTCGTTCATCAATTGATTAACATTTGGGTTGTTTCCACTTTTTGGCTACTGTGAATAGTGCTGCTGTAAATATCCATTTACAAGTTTTTGTGTGGACTTGGGTTTTCCTGTCTTCTGGGTCGGTGCCTAGGAGTAGAGTCTCCGGGTCACAGGCTAACTTTAGGTTAAACAGTATGAGGACCAGCCAGACTCGTTTCCAAAGTGACTGCACCAATTCACATCCCCACATGTTTATTTTTCAGTGATAATTCCCCCCTTTTCTCTTAATTAGCATCTTCTAAATTTTCTGCAGTTTTTATCCACTACTTGTGATTTTTTTTCCCCAAAGATGATGTTATCCTGCAAATCATGGTGGCATGGAGGATGACCCATATCTGGTCGTACCACGTGGGATGCTCTGGGACTCCAGAAGTGGCCTCACACTCTGAGGACGTGCAAGGGGGAGATACTGGAAAGGATGGGGACTATAGATTAGAGGAAGGTAAAGGCTCCCTGGCGTGAGGATTCACGCATGGGTCCTGCTTGCCAGGGCTCCAATTCCAGAAGAGACTTTTTACAGCCCCGCTTGAATCATTGTTAGAAAAATGAGGCTCACTTCTTAAAAGTGAAGAGAAGGATTCCCCTCCCCCTTGCCCTTCCACATTGGGAATCCTATCTCCAGCCACTGGGAATCTTGAATGGGAGGTGATCTGGGGCACATGAGACACCTCTGCGAATCAAGTCAATAACTCCATAGCAAAGCTGCCTGGGCCAAAGATGGAGAGCCCACGGCTGTTTCTGAGCCCCGTGCTTGGGAGGAGGGGGGACAGTAAACCTTAGAACAGGTAGAATTCCAGGTGGGCACCATCCTGTTGAAACATAAGACCTTCAGGATTTGGCTCCTTACTGGAGTCACACCCAAGGCTGATTTGGGGATGGGCTTCCAGAGATCTAGAGCTCTCATTTTATCTGCACATAGTCAGATAATTCTGACTTGCATTGAAAATAGTTTCTCTCCACTCCCCTCAAAGGCCCATCTCCCTTGTGGTTTGGGTTTAAAAGGATCCAATGCTTTTATTTGAGGGACATCCTATGATTCAGATTTTATAAAAGTTAAACTTCTCTAATTCTGGAACTTTGAAGCCTTCAGAAGGGCATGCAGTTCAGATTGGTCTCTCCCTCTATAAAAACAGATCATTTTGCGGACCTTAAGATCAGGAAAGATCCCCCGGGCAAGTCACCAGAGCTCTTTCTTGAAGCTTCCTTACCAGTAACACTGGGAAAAACACTGAGACCCATCTCAGAAGGTTGTTGTGAGGATTAAATAAGATATGCGTGTAACGTTCTTAGTGCTGTGCCAGGTGCTCTGTAAATATCCAATAAATGGCAGCATTATTACTGTCATCACCATCAACGTACAGTATTTTCTTTGTTTCCATACCTCACCTTTCAAATCAATCAAGCCTGCAGTTGGCTCAGAAGGAAAGTTTCCTTCCCCAGCTGGATCACGACTTTGGAGGCAGAGCTCCTCAGCTCACTGTAGACTGGCAGGAACCAGCTCTTCCCTCTAAAGGGGTGAGGTGGGCAACCGCACACAGCCCAGGTGGCGCCATCAGTGTCCGCGAGGCCACGCCCTCTAGTGGAGGGAAGAGGCTCCTGAGCTCAGGTGTGCAAGGAGGCAGGTGAACTGGGATGTTCTGCAAAAACAGGTGCATTTTTATGCCGTCTATTCAGTACTCCTGAAATATAGCCAGTAAGAAAGGTAATCAGAATCACAGGCAACGCAAACCGAAAACGTGCGCTGGGAGAATTACATTTGCAATGTCTGTTCTCTGCTCTGTGATTTAAATGTATACTCAAAACCAGAGATCGAGGAAAGGGAGGGTGACTGCTAATAGGTATGGGATTTCTTTCTGAGTGGGTAAAAATCTTCTGAAATTGACTTGGTGATGGTTGTCCAACTCTTTGAATACACTAAAGACACTGAATTGTATGTTTTAAATGGGTGAATTATACAGCATGTAAGTTATATCTTAATAAAGCTAGTTTAAAAGTTGATTTTAAAATGTGCATTATTATTTTTAGACATGTTCCCAAATACTTATTACCCAAAATGGAGGACACACAAATGAAAATAGACTATTCTCAAATTATTTTTTAAGAAGTTCTCCTCATCAGAAGAAAAGTTTACCCAGAGAGTGAAGTGAAGCTTCTTTTCAAGTTGAGGAGACAAGGCAGATCCTTGGAAGCAGCTGGGGGAAAAGGAGAGAAGATGGCTCAAAATAAGGGGCGAAACTATTTTTTGAATAAATTCAAAGGAGGAAAATATGATTGAGGACTTAAATAATTCAGGAAGGTATCTTAAAGGAGGGGACTGAGTTAGAACCTCCAGGCTTAATGATAATAATGAATAGTCCTAATAATAGCAACAGCTGTCCCTTGCAGGGCACTGCCGTGTGCTGGGCACTCTGCTTCCTCATAGAAGACAAGAGCATCATTGATGGGGAAGAAAGTCCCCCTGAATGCCTCCCTCTCCTGGCTGACCCCAGCCAGAAGCCGGAGGGCAGGGGCCACCTAGAGCCCATGTGGTCGTCTCCTGGTGCACACAGGAAAAAGGAAAAGGAAGGCAGGTGATGCCTGAGATACCCAGCACCTCAAGGAGGTTTTAGGTGGCTTAGAGAAGCACATGAGCCAAGTCATGAGTGGGACAGAGGAGTCTTATTAGACTGCTGGACTTGTCCTGAAAGTTGGGGTGAACACAGAGGGGCCAGTGATGGCCTAAGACTTTAAACAAGGTGGAGGGGACAAATAGCATCACTTTTACCACTAGAATGTGCTGGGCTCTTGTTTAAGTTCTCTTGATTCATTTATTCTAGATCCTCACTACCCAAAGTGTGGTCCTCAGACTTTACTGGGAGCTGGTTAGAAATGCAGAGTCTCGGGCCCCATCTGGGGCCTGAATCAGAACTTGCCTTGCAACGAGCCGTGGGGTGAGGGTGATTTTGCTGTGGGTTGCACTTGGAGCAGCCCTGCTTTAAATCATACCCTGGATTTGTGAGTGTGGGGGCAGTGGGTGAGAAAACACAGGTCAGTTTAGGGTTTGAACATGGGATTATCCACTCTTGTTGCAGGGTAACATTGTGCCAAGAATAGGAACTCATGGGTGCTTCTTGCGTCCTTGTGCAGGACAAATGTCACTCACTAATTGCTGCCATCTTCCCTGCGGTCCCCAGGGAGGGCCCCACACTGCATCTTGACATGACACCCTGCACTCTCTGGCCATCCAAGCTGGCAAGTGACATGAAACTTAGTTGCCAGATGCATATATAATATTGCCTATGGATAATTTTTGGCAGAAATATAAAATCCATTGATTATTAGAAATCAAACCCCATGCCTGTCTCATGCATGTTCACTTACACCAGCATGGTGTCGTGGCAAACCAGCAAGGAAGGACTCAGTGTGCAAGCCAGCGTGCAAACCAGTGCGAGAAACTAATGTGAAACATCTGAAATGTGAGCCCTGAAGAGGCACTCTATGCTGTGGGTCCCGTGGGCAGCTCTGTCTCCATTCATCCCTTCCAGGATGCAGGGCAGAAATGACCCCTGACTTGGGTATGGAAGGATGGGCCCAGGTGGCCATAGGACAAGGACAGGGGAGAGAAAGTCACTCTGGGCAGAGAAAACAGTCACCAACCACAGTGCAGGAAGGGGAGTTCCGGGTTCAGTAGGCTGTGCTCACCTGCCAAAGGGTGTCTGAGTCTGACCATGTGGAAAAATAGCAGTGACCTTTCTCTGGTTCCCAAGCACACCTGAACAATTCTTTTTCTTTTTTTTTAAGCCTCTAAGAACTAAATAAGTTAGACATGGACATTACAGTACCAATACCCAAGCTAATTTGACAATGATTTTGGAAACTGGTCAATAGGTGGATTTAAGGTGTTCCCCTCATCTGAAGGCGCTGTGCTTGGGTTGTACGCGACAGTCGCCTGTGCATTTTGAGTGGACATGCTGTTGGAAAGGCAAAGCCCCAGTCCCAAGGCTGCACTTACACAGCTTTAGGCAGACTGGACAAGGCTGGAAAGTGGTTGTTCCAACTTACGGGGGCCTGAGACCATGGGGACGATCCTGCAGGTGGTAGAACTAGAATGTCCAGACATCTGCAGGCCCGGTGAACAGATCTTGGGAAAATGGAGCAAAAGGACCTTAAATTGCATCTGACCAGATTGCACCCAGTGCCGAGTGCAGCGTAGATGTGCACTAATGGCTTGTGCTGAGCCATGTGACGTGCTGGAGTGGGGCTATCGAGGCACATCAAAGGAACATGTGCGCAGCTTCCTACCCTGGCTCTGCCTTGTCAGACGGTGACCTGGGGTAAACTCTGTGTCCCCTCAGTGGGGTTTCCCAGTCTCAGATGAGGGTAGCAGCAGCATTCAGTGCAGTGCCTGGAATGAGGAAAGGTTCAGCATGGGTGACAGTCAGTTCTATTGCCACCCCAACGTGATCTTCAAGATCGTGCTAGTGCCTCTTGCAGGACATTTGCTTAGAACTGTGTTATATAACACGTGCCATGTCAAATGAGAGGAGTGGCTGCTCTTGAGGAAGACTTCACCCACGACTACTGTGTATTACACGTGAAATCGTGACTTAAAACTGCAGGACCCCACTTTACTCCTGCGTGTATAGATGACATGTTCATATGTATCATTTCATAAGATGTGGAAAAAACTCCACATTTTTATGTTCTCCAAACTGTCGTCATGTGCAAAGCATATCAGCTATTCCTGGCNGAAGACTTCACCCACGACTACTGTGTATTACACGTGAAATCGTGACTTAAAACTGCAGGACACCACTTTACTCCTGCGTGTATAGATGACATGTTCATATGTATCATTTCATAAGATGTGGAAAAACCTCCACATTTTTATGTTCTCCAAACTGTCGTCATGTGCAAAGCATATCAGCTATTCCTGGCCTAATGGCAATATGGACGTCAACATGGCAGGAGGGGTGTCTTTGATGATTTAAATCAGCACACTGGAAGCAGGTCTGGGAGGACCACGTTGGAGGGAGGGGCTCTAGGTGCAGCCCTTCCTGGACTTTGAGGCTCTGATTGGGAGCCTTGAGGCTGGCTAATTCTGAGATACCACCATGTCTCCCACTGCTGTTTCCTTTCTTGAATTAGCTATCACATCTCCTCGGATAGCCAGGTATCCCTTGGAGAACACATGAGCTCTTTTTTTCTTTTTTCTTTTTTTAAAACATGATTTCAGATGTACAGAAGAGAGAGGAACACAAAAATCCTGGCACCCTCTGTCCGGATTCCCCAAATATGAATATTTACCGTATATTCATGTCTACTGCACTCTCTCACACACACACGCACAGAGGATGTGCATTTCTGAAAAACAAGGGATCCTCTTACATAACCATAGTACGATGATCAAAATCAGGAAACCAATGCTGACACAATTCTATTAACTAACGGCCTCCTTCAGGTTTCTCCAGTTGTCCTAACACTGTCCTTTGAAGCAAAAACAAATCTAA
>NW_007734684.1:75231-76390 GCF_000696425.1 Galeopterus variegatus | reverse complement strand
GGCCTCCTTCAGGTTTCTCCAGTTGTCCTAACACTGTCCTTTGAAGCAAAAACAAATCTAAAGTCAGGCCTCACCTCAGTTGTCTCAGCTCGTTAGTCTCCTCGAACCTGAAAAGTTGCAGACATCGACATTTATTTTGTAGGATGGTTGTTTTGTAGAATATCCCTGAATTTTGGGTCATCTGATACTTTCTCTTGGTCAGGTTCATGTCATGATTTGGGGCAGGAGCACTGTGTTGAGATGTTCTGATCATACGGATCGTATCAGGTGGCACGCGAAGTTGACTCAGCCCATGGCTGGTGGTCATATGGTGGTTAAGATTTCTGTATGTAACGTTATTATTCCACTTTTTGTAATAAGGAACAAGTATCTTACTGGGAGATATTTTGAGACTATCTAAGTATTCCACCAACTTTCTTCTTAATTTTGCAAAGAGCTAGCATTTGGCTAGGAGCTCAGTCAATGTTAACCAGGACATGCCTCCTCTGAGGAATCTACCCCAGCTGACCCTGGAAGTGCATAGGCCAGGGGGTGGGCTGGGAGGGGAGGAGGAGGGGATTTGGGGGGGCCTTCAGGCTGGCGGGGACTTTGGCTATTCTCCGGTCCCACCCCATCTTGGGCAGGAGGAGAAACGGGGATCAAGAGGGGGTGCTTGCCTAGGACACAAGGCAGTGAGGGCACACGTGGACCAAAACTCCACCCTCTTGTCCCCTGGGCTCATGTGGGTCCCAACATCAAGGCAAATGAGCGTGGACACATCTTCCGCTCACCAAGGGAATAAATAAAAACCAGAGAACTTGTGGGTATATTAGACAGGGCTTTAGCCCTTTTCTCTTTTTCTCTCTTCCTGATCATCCTCTGCATCTTTTTATGGCTTAGGAAAAAAAAGTCTGTCTGATAACTGTCTTGCAATCTATGTCTGTATATCCCTCCCTACAACCATACCTATTTTATTTTTACCATATATCTACATCTATATCTATATTTATAGATCTGCATTTATGTCCATATCCAAATCTATCTATCTATTTCCATAAACTTTGCTCTATTTCAAAGTTAACTGTTAAATAAAAATAGGGTAAAAAGTAATAAGAACAGAATTTCCGGGCCGGCCCGGTGGCGCACTGGATAGTGCGCCGCTTGGGAAGCGCGGCGGCGC
>NW_007734684.1:70077-74278 GCF_000696425.1 Galeopterus variegatus | reverse complement strand
TGAGGGTTGTGATCCGTTGCCGGACATGGAAAAAAGACAAAAGACAAAAAAAAAAAAAAAAGAACAGAATTTCCTTCACCTTTACAACAGCACATATAAAATATTATTGGAAAAACATGACGAAGGGGGACCCTTGTCACAAGTAGCTGGTGGGGAGTACTAAGTAGCTGGAGAAGCATTCTTCAGAAGCGTGGTCCGGTCCAAGCTAAGGGGTCACCTTGCTAAAGGTCACCCCTGTACCTGCAGCAGCATCTTGCAGAGGCATTGGCTAGGTACCCAGCGCCTAGTTGAGTGCTGTCTAATGCAGAGACTCTCAGCTAAGACCCTCGGACTTGCTTTCAAAACCTGGCTTTATTATCTGCTGACTGTGTGCTGTGGTCCAAGTGTTGTGTGACCCTCAGATGCAGATGTTAAATTCCTAACCCCCAACAGGATGGTATTAGGAGGTGGGGCCTTTGATAGGTGATTAAGTCATGAGCATGGAGCCCTCATGAATGGGATTAATATTAATAGCTTTATAAAAGAGGCTTGAGAGAGCCACCCAACCCCTTCCCCATGTGAGGACACAGTGAGAAGGCATCATCTACGAACCAGAAAGCAGGTCTTCACCAGACACCATGTTTTCTGGCACTTTAATCTTGGACTTCCCTGCCTCCAGGATGGTGAGAAATAAATTTTTGTTGTTTGTAAGCCACCAATTCACGGTATTTTTGTTACAGCAGACCAAACACACTAAGACACCAGGTTTCCTTGTCTTGAGACCTGAACAAATACCTCACTGCTGAGGTCTGACCCTGGGGTGGCTGCTCAGGCCCTCACCTATTGTGTCCTCTCCCCTGGACTAAATTCCTTCTCTCGTAAATACCGAGATGTCCCTGTTTCCTGGCTATGCCTTGACTGCCACAGTCTTTGTGAAGTCGCTCTTCTCAAGTTTTCTCCATGATTATTCTGGAGTCTGGTCATGTCTAGAAGTGAGGTGGAAAGACCCGGAATTCTCTCGGCGGTCCCTAAAAGAGTGCGTCTTTTGCTGGAAGCAGACAAGCTGTGGGCTCAAAATGACGCTGCCTGCTTCACCTGGCTTCTATTCGCTTGACTTCTCTGTTCAATCCTGACTCATTCATTTTTGGTCCACTTCTCCTGATGCCTTATTTCAGAATTAATAGTAACACTGGCCACAGAAACTTCTGTTCAGGCCTCTCTTTCTTTCGTAAACCTCTTTTTCAAGCAATACTGCAGTGACTATCTAATGGGCCATCTGTTTCAGAGCTATGAACAGTAATCTAGGCCCACTGTAGTGTTGAGCTTTAACTTCTGAACTTAAGAGTGCATGTGTAGGTGTGTGTGTGTGTGGCTGTTTGGGGGTGTGGGAGTGTGTGTTTTGGGGGAAGCATGTGCACCCATGTGTGTGAGCACAGCATAAAACAGGGGCAACTGAGTTAGTCAGGGTATTTGAGTGGTGGTCTTGACCTTGGGGAAGTAAATTCAGCTCTCTGGGGCTTAGCTCATCACCTGTTAAATACCAGGTAAGCTCATTGTTGTTTAAAGAGATCTGTTTGCTTTAACATTCTGATTCTAAGTCCATGGATACACTGTATGTGTGTGCACACGTGTGCGTATGTTGGGGAGCAGGTATAATCAGACTCCAGCTCTGGTGTCTGATTGTTTCAACTTTGCCTTTACTGTGTGCCTGAGCTTTGTTCCCATGTTGGCTTTCCTCTGGTGGCAGGATGGCCACCAGCAGCAGCAATTGCAGCAACTGGCTTCCACATTCATTTTCCAGGTGGAGGGGAGGAGAATGCTTCCCCACCCTGGAATAAAAGTCCTTCCTCTCTCCTGATTGGGTGCTCAGGTCAAGAGCCCGCCCTAACACTAGCCACAGTTGCCATGGACTGCCAGGAACCAATTGGCCAAAGCCTCGGTTCCTGAACCAATCATTGACGAGGGGGAGGGGCTTGCTGTGCCCAGTTACCTATTTGGGCCCCATCCCTGAAACTGGGTGTCCTCAGCCCCTTTGAATCACCTGGGAGGGGTGGAAAGTTGGAAAAAAAAAAATCAGGATTCTCTCAGGAATCAGGAAAGTGGTACAGATCCTGGGAGAGCAACCGGTGGTGTCTAGTACAATTCCCATTTTGCAGATGAGCAAAGCAAAGGTTGAGAGGATTCAGTGTGCCCAACGTGGCGGCCGGCCAGCCAAGCACTTGAAATCAGGTGTATTTTGGCTTTAAAGGAACCTGGGTTTTCTGTGAATACACAGTCCCTGCCCATAGATTGGGAACAGTTGTGCCAAGCAGTTTAGTAGACTACCATTATCAACCACAGCCTAGGACTACCTATTTTAAAAGTTGTTCACAATATCCAAAAGCTGGAAGCAACCCAAGTGTGCACTGATGAATGAATGGATAAATAAAACGTGGCAGAGCCATGCAATGGAGTGTTACTCAGCTTAGAGAAGGATGAAGTCCTGATGCATAATGCACCGTGGATGGACCTTGAGGGCGCCATGCAGAGTGAGACAAACACTGTGTGGTTCCCTTATACGAGGTGTCTCCAGTAGTCGATTCTTAGAGACAGGAAGTAGAATGGGGGTGGCCGGGGGCTGGGAGAGGGGGAGAATGTGGAGTTGGTGTTTAATGGGGACAGAGTTTCAATTTGGGAAGATGAAAAAGTTCTGGAGATGGACGGTGGTAATGGCTGCACAGCAATGTGAGTGTGCTTAACGCCGCTGAATCGTACACTTAAAATTGATTATGATGGTAAATTTTATGTTATGTATATTTTACCACAACTTAATAAGTAAGTCATTTTTTTAAAAGTTGTGTTCCAGAGAAAGTGGGCATTTTAACCCTTGTGTGAAGGGGTTTGACAGCAACGTGCACATCTGTCATGATTCTGGACCCTCAGAAGCCTTCCTAAATTCATTAGCCACACCAATGTCAGCTGTCCTTTATTCTCTTGAATGTTACCCAGAAAAGTGAGCAGCGATACATGGAACACTCTTCTAGATGTCCCTCCTGACTCCCCTACCATCCCCCCTGGCATAAGCACAGCTCGTGGTACATAGAAGCCAAGGCTCCCTTGCCAGGCAGACAGCATGCCTGGGCGGAAGCCATGTGATCAGGGAAAAGGTGGATTGTATCAGCTCCATAGTCACAGCAAAGTGAGCCCATGTTTTGTAAAACACGTGTTTGGCAAATGATTCCTTGTGGGTTGCAGAAATCCAGATGGGGAAAGTTTCTCAGTGCAATGTCAAGATTTTGCATCTGCTTATCTCACAAGTGCACAGGCCAATGGAAGAAGTGAGTTGGCTTGTTCTAAAAATCGTACAGCGTGGATGTGGTTCTGGGGGCACATTGTTCACGGCCCTCTTTGGGCTTGGCCATCCTAAGAGATGGAGAAGTCTTAGCATTCTTGAGAAGAGTTTTACAGATGAGGAAACTGAAGCATGGGGCAGTGGGGTAAGGTGAGTCACCCAAGGCTGCCCAAGGTTGGAACCTGAAGCTGGGGCTCTGCAGACTCTGTGCAGCACCTCGACCTTGCCATGCTGGACAAGGTGGAGATGCCAGGTCTGGTCAGGCTGGCTGGGGTGCTGAGACTTGGTTCCAGCATTTTAAAAGCCATGCAGCCCTGGGCAGGTTCATTCCCTTCTCTGAGCCTCCGTTTCCTCGACTGAAAGTAGTGATTACAGCAGTTCCCACCTGATGGGGCTGTGTGTGTTGTGGGGAACTAAGGGGTGTGGGGATGATGACAGGGAGCATGGAACAGACAGGAGCACGTGCCAGACACTCATGCTGAAGTTCCCACTAGCGCTCCATGCAGCCCCCAACGCCGGTCTCGCCATCCCTTCTTGTTCTATAAGGAGGTGGTCAGGCTACTTGTAAGGGTAAATGAGGCAGTGCCTGTGGCATACAAAGACCTCAAACCCCAGACCTCTTGTACACATATCTGGGAAGAAATGACTTTGCTTCTCCTGGCCTTGGGACAGAAGGTTGCTCAGAAATGTCCAGGGGTGAAGGAAGATGCCACCTGCAACACGGAGACTGCCCTTCTCGGTCCGTGAGAAACAGGTATTTCCTGCTGTGTTTGCACACAGGAGCCGGCCAACAATCCCTGTGCTTGTGTGCCTGAACCGTTGTGTAGTTTTTTTTTTTTTCCCCTTTTTTTGTCTTTTTCCGTGTCCGGCAACGGATCGCAACCCTCAGTG
>NW_007734684.1:59288-69750 GCF_000696425.1 Galeopterus variegatus | reverse complement strand
TATCCAGTGCGCCACCGGGCCGGCCCAAACCGTTGTGTAGTTTTACAAATTGGCTTTTACTGGCAAGGGAGGTGGGTGGATGTGGGGACTGGAATATTCCGCTAGGTCACAGGCTCAGGTCTGGCTAGATGTTTGGCCATTTTTGGCATTATCTGCCCTCTGAGGAGCTGTTTGCTTATTTCAACTGGGGCCTGGATCAACACATTCGGCCAACAGGTATCTATTAGGCACCTATTGTGTTCCAGGCACTGTGCTAGGCACTGAAGATACAAGGGCGAGCAAGACTGATAGAGTTCGTGCTTTTGTGGAAGTTTAAGTCCAGGAGAAGAGAGAGGTAAACCTAGGTGTAAGCTTCAACAAAGCCTTAGGGTGCCAGTGCCACCCCCTTCTAGTTTCTTATAGCTGGTAAATAAGTAAATAAATATAAGATGAGGATGAAAGCTTTATTCATAATTGAACTTACTGATACAACTCCAGATACACAGCTTCTGGGGAAGACACAGTGTCCTGGAGACAGAGTGATTTGAGGACAGAGTGGTGCTTCCCATGGATACCTGGGGACAGAGTGGTGCTTCCCATGGATACCCCTGCCCCTGCCAGAGCTGAAGGTGGTTGGACCCCAGTAAGAAGGGCGGGTGTGGCTTACCCAGCCAGGTGCAAACTGAGATGCTGGAGCTCCCGGGAGTGAGCAGGCAGGAGGCCGAGCAGAGCTCGGTTCTTGGATGCTGAGGTTAGTGAGTCCTGTGGTCATGTCAGGGGTCGCCATTCAAAGTAGCTGCAGGACTTTTTCCCTTCTCACTGGGAAGAGAGAGAGTCGAGGCAGGGAGAGGGAAGCTGGGTGGGAGGACGGCCTCTCGGCTGGCTCCCCCGTGGGGAGTGAGCAATGCCTCCTCCCCTCTGGGAAGGCACAGAGGCAAAGGCAGGGCACCGAGAGGGCAAATGTCGGGGACTCATCATCCCCAAAGGACAGGTAAATGTTAGCCAGTAGAAGTGGGGCAGGGGAGGGGCTCCAGGCAGTAATTACTGCAGGTAAGAGTCCCCAAGGAGGGAGGGAATATGGCAGAACTAGGGACTGAAAGAAGCTTGATACGTCAGCATAAAATGAGACATTTTAAGTAGATTAGCGGGATGACTCCTGCCATACCATGTGCTCTTGATGACTTGTGGCTGTGGTGCCAAAGCTACTTCTTAGCTAATGGGTGAAGCATTTGGCATCTGGAAACGAAGACACTAGTTTGGAGCAAAATAAGAAAAAGAACAAAACACGTTGGCGTGAACAGCTGTGCCTGTATGAAGTGTCTCCGAGTGAGTTCCTGAGGGCTGAGAGGACATGGGAGTAGGGGGGCTGCAGAGGAAAGCAGGAGGGATCTTGGGGAGGTCTTTGCACTTTCTCCTGAGGGCAATGGAGACCCATAGTCATGATCAGATCTGGTTGGAGGACATCACAGTTCCCAGGGGGGACCAGTCAGGATCTGCTATAGGAGTCCAGGCAGGGGGCGTGGTGGCCAGGAGCAGGTGGTGCAGATGGAGGTGCTATGGATCCAAGGGACATTTGGGGAGTGTGATTGACAGGTGGAGGCACTGGATTGGGTGTGGCAGGTGGAAAGAAGGATGAGTTGGCAGAGACTGCGGGGAGACTGCTTGCAGGAGAGGGTCAGAAGACGGGTTTGAGAGATCCTGGGGACCCAGGCAGAGATGCCAAGCTGGCTGGGACACAGGAGGAAACAGCAGGCTGGAGAGAGGTGCTGGTGACTGCTGCCAAGGGTGTGGACGAGATTCCAGGGAAGGGGAGCATGAGAGAATGGAATAGAACCTTAGGAAAGCCAGTGTGTTAAGGAGCAGACCAGAGGGGGTGGGGGTCTGTTTTCTGGGCAGAAGCCTCCATGGACCAGAGCCCAGTTAAAGCGTAAAGAGGACTCAGTTTGGATGCTCATGTGACCTCAGCCAGTCGATGCTTTGTTAAGTACCAACTATATGCAACGCCCAGTACTTAGGGGCCATGTCAGCACAGGGAGGCGTAAGACAGCATCTGCTTTCCAGGAGGCTTTATTATTTAATGCTGAATGAGTTATAGCTTTCTTTTCTCATGTGTGCTATCTGAGATATTCTTTCTAGAACCTTCTGTTCCCCTCAAAAATGGTGACATGAGGGGCCTGGGTCTGTGGTTCCCGAGTCTGGCTGCTCTCTGGACCAGTTTAAGAAATGAATATGTGAATAGTGATTGACAGCGTGGGCACAGGTGGCCCTCCCCCAGGCGGAGAGGGTTTCTGTGTGAGTATCATAGTAACCTTTCTGTTGATAGTGTACCGGCTTCCTGCTGCTGCTGTAACAGATTGCTACAAACTCAGTGGCTCAGAATAACACAAATTAATTTTCTTACAGTTATGGAGGTCAGAATTCTAAAACAAGTCTTATGGGGCTAAAGTCGAGGTGTCTGCAGTGCTTGTCCCTGCTGGAGGCTCCAGGACAGGATCCATCTTTCCTTTTCCTTGGCTCCTGGCCACATCACTCCAGCCTCTGCTCCTGCCATCGCCTCACCTGCTCCTCTTCCTGCCTCGCTCTGTCCAGGATAATCACCACATCACACGGGCCTAACCTCAATCCTATCTGCAAAGTCCCTTTTGCCATGTACGGAGACTTTGATAGGTTCTGGGGATTAGGACGAGGACATCTTTGAGGGGACATTATTCTGTCTAAAAGGAGGAAGGAAATGTATCTCCAGGCACCCCTGCACCAAGTGTGCTACCAGTTACTGGCTGTGTTCCTCCAGGGATTGGGGCCAGGTACGTACCCAGTGTGTAGCATGGAGCAGCTCTGGTCTCTGACAGGACCACCTGGACGTTTCTTCCTGGATCTTCCTTCCATTTCTTGGAGTGATGTTCTTCAAACTGTATTGTGTACCCAAATGGCCTGGGGGTCTTGTGAAAGTCCAGCCTCCAACTCAGCCAGTCCAGAGACTCCACATTCCAGCAAACTCCAGCGGATGCTGCTGGTGCTGGTCGTGGACCACACTGCAGAGAGTGAGCCTCTAATGAGTGTATTTCATTAGAATTTACATTCACTGTCGATCCCCCCTGCTTAGAACAGAGCTTGACACATAGTAAGTGCTTAACAAATGCTCAGTGAAATGAATGGAGTCTCTGCGGCTACGCCTCTGTTTCTCATGACCAAGATCTCGGCATCTTTTTCTACATCTTGTCAACAGGCCCTCTGCTAACTTCGGAGCTCCGAGCCAAGAGGAACGAGCTGGAAAGGCACAGGGGGCATGATGAATACCAGACCAGGCAGGCGGGCAGACGCTGGCCCTCCCCTCTGCAACCCCCACCTCCACTATTTATACACAGTTTCACTTGCTTGTGAGTAACTCGAAACCTTGTGTTGCTGCTCCGGCCCCCACCCCCCAAATGAGGGCCAGTTGGGCCAGAGTGTCCCCCTCTGTGCCTTGCCAGTGCCCGCAAGCATTAGCCCGGCTGCTGTCAGGCCTCTCTGGGCTTAGCAGCCGCGCCCCAGCCCCGCCTGGTGCTGCAAGCCAGCCCGCGACTCAATGTGGGCTCTGTTTATTATTGCAGAGAGGCAATTTTCAAGGGGCTTGAAATACTTGTTAAAATTAAGGTAAAGAATGTAAACCACAGCCAGCCTCCTTCACCTGATGCTTCAAAAGCCTCTTGTTCCTCCCGTACCACCATCCTGCAGGTCTCCATTAGCTCGGTGAAAAATAAGGCCAGCTGCCCAGCAGACAAGACAGAGTGGGCCAACGGGTGTGCCCACATCTCCAGGGCATGCACAGCTGTCCAGGGACTGGAGGCACCTGCCGGGCATGCATAGGAAAGGCCACTTGGGGAGCTGAAGAAGTCCAGTTGAGTGAACTTGACAAATGATTAGAGGAGAGAAAAAGGGTCCGCAGACCCCACGGGTATCTCAGGGACTAGCTATCCTCTTGGAGTCGACTCTATCTCATAATGAACCAAAGTAAACATTCCCCTCCAGCCTGATGACTCTCGGCATCGTGGGGTCTGTCTTACATCAAAGGGAATGGGTGGAGCATCGTGACAACTTTAAATGCCGACAGGCAGAGCCCCTGCAAAGAAAACACTGAAAAGCTGCTTCCCCGGCACAGAATGCTGTTTCTTTTTCCAAGGAATTGCTACTTTTCCAAGTAGCTTTTTCTTTTCTGCAGACATCTACCCCCGTTTTTAAATATGGGAAAGGGGGAGCTATTTAGAGAGAGTTAGTCTCAAAAGCTCTTTAACATAGCATTGGCTTCAATTGAAGGGTGAAAACTGGGAATGCCAGCCGTGGGGGCTGCCAAACAAGGTTTTTGCAGGAAGCTTTGCTCTCTCAGCTTAGCGCAGCTGGGACTGAGGGGACGTCAGAGAGGCTCTTTCCAACTTCTTCCAGAGACTAGATGGGCAAATAAGGAGAATAAATTTTTTTTTAATTAATGAATCTGAACTTTTTTCCAATGTAGGTTCAGATTCAAGTTCAGAATACATCTTCAACAGCTTTTAGCACCCAGCTCAGTGCTGGAAGGGCAGCTCACCCTTAACCCATGTTTTTTAGGTGAGTCACCATTTCTAGTATAGGAAAAGGAATATGGATTCCAGGATCTGGGTTCAAAGCCCAGCTCTTCCACTGTTTGGGAGTAATTTTTTTTTAATTAATGAATCTGAACTTTTTTCCAATGTAGGTTCAGATTCAAGTTCAGAATACATCTTCAACAGCTTTTAGCACCCAGTTCAGTGCTGGAAGGGCAGCTCACCCTTAACCCATGTTTTTTAGGTGAGTCACCATTTCTAGTAGAGGAAAAGGAATATGGATTCCAGGATCTGGGTTCAAAGCCCAGCTCTTCCACTGTTTGGGAGCTGGACGATGTGGGGCAAACCCTGGCCTGTGGGAATCTATTTATCATTGAGAATGTCTTCCTTTTCACAGAGATGTTAGAAAGTGGATCGAATATCCCCCCAAAACTCATTGGAAACTTTATCTCCACTGTGACCAGGTTAAGAGAGTGGGAAATCCTATTATGGAATTGAAAGGTGGGGCCTTTACGAGGTGATTAGATTGGGAAGACTGTGCCCTGGTGAATGGATTAATCCATTGACGGTTTAATGGGTGGTCATGGGCATGGTTCTGATGGCTTCATAAGGAGAGAGAGTGAGCAGCTTAGCTCTCTCTTGCTCAGCCATTCACCATGTGACACCCTGCATCACTGTGGACAGTGACTGCCAAGAAGAAGGCCCTCACCAGATGTGTCCCCTGGACTGTGGACTTCCCAGCCTCTGAACCATTAAGAAATAGATTTCATTTCTTTATAAATTACCAAATTTCAGGTATTTTGTGATAAGCAACAGGAAACGGACTAAATGCAAGAGTGAAGGGACCCTGCTGACCATAGTGGTGACAAGCGAGACAAAGTGGGACAGTGAGAACCTGGCTCAGAGGAGCAGCTGCCCAACCCAGGTTGGGGGGAGCCGGTCCTGGTCCAGTACGGGGGCGACACTGAGGGTTGCAATCCGTTGCCAGACACGGAAAAAGACAAAAAAAAAAAAAGAAAAAAGGTGGAACATCCAGCCAGCAAAAATGTAGGGTTACCAAAGGCAGCTCCCATCCTTGGGGTTGTACATGTTCCCTACTGTGTGGAGACGAACAGTGGGAACGGCCAGGGGGCCCCCTCTTCAAGGACACTGGAAGGACCAGGAGAACTGGGAGAGGTCCTGAGACAAAATACCACAGCGGGGGTGTCCCCTCTGTCCTTTAAGCAACGTGAAAACAAAACAGCCCGTGTCTCGGAACTTGCAGGACGCTGCTTCGGGACATATCTGGTTATTGTGATGGCCACTGATTGGAAGAGGAGTAATAGTGGGGATCTTTGCTGGTCGGTGAGCTATGGAACAAAACGTTGATGGAGTTCAGTCAGTTTTTAAAGTTATCAAATGAAACCTCCACCTTGTAACTAATTTAAAATAACATGGACGAGTCTAAAGCACAAATGAGTGTCTTCTCCTCCCCCTGTTGCTGATCTGGCCTCCTGGGGGTGCGGGGGATCCTTGGGTTTGGTGGCTTCCTTCTGCTCGTCAGAGCCAGGCACTGGGCCGGGCACCGTCACTGCATCCTCTCCTGATTCTCAGAGCCAGACTTCACAGGACATGTTGCCAATGTCCCCGTTTTACAGATGTGAAAACACACAGAGAACAATATTTCAGAAAACACCAAAAAGTGAGCAGTAATAGTGAGTGGAGGAAGGGGACCTTGAACCCAGATAGTCAGACTCCAGAGCTGGTGCGGTTTACACCGACATTAAATCAGGGTGTGTACAAGCACGCATGTGTGCTACACACATATTCAGAATTCTGCTTTTTCTATGGCTTGCAAGTATGTGAAATGCATTAATCTACAGCTTATTTTCCTGTGTACCATCTGTGTTTTTCTTCCCATGCCACCTCTGGGAGGTACAATTGCTGCACCTTTTCTGAGCATTGAGCATTTATCTGGGCTTCTGCCAGTTTGGGGCTGTCACAAGCACGGCAGTGGTGGACCCCATGCCACCTTTATTCTGGGCACTGGTGTTTGCTTGGCCATAAGAAACAATGGTGCTGATTCTGTGGGAGCGTGGCAGTCGCCCTACTGGCCTGTTGTGACCTGTGCACCAAGGGCTGAGCTGGTGTAATCACTGTGCAGCCTGCTGGGCCCTTGTGCAAATCTAGACTAGGCAAGGGCCCCAGAAAATAAATTCCAAACTAACATGTGCCTCCTTTTGAATACCAAATCTCGAATCTCACCGGAGAGCAGCAGGGCCAGGGCTTAGCCTGTGGAGGGTAATTTAGCTGGTGGGTGGTCTCCTCATCACAGGGCAATTAGCCGTGAGGAAGCCCCTCCCGGCAGACGCCACCACATTTACTTGGCTGCTGGCTGTTCTCAGTGCCCTGGGCTCGCCACCCATCCCGACAGCTGGGGGGAGCTGCATCCGGTGTGCATCTCAGGGCCTTGCAAATGCCATAGGACCTCTCTGCCCCAGGAGCACAGCAGCCACCATGTGGATGGTGGCAGGAGGACGTTTGCATTTCACTCCTTGAAGGAGAATAGGGAAAGGTTCTGCGCCAGAAGGCAGGAATCGCTCTGGTGTGCACTTAAATAGCTGCGGTGGGTATGGATTCAGTCCATGACACTTGGGTATAAGAGAAATTCTCTCTATTTATCTGCTTTTTCTCAATCAGATAAACTGAATTGCCACGGTCCCCTCCCTCCCCCATGTGTCAGGGTTTGCAAGATTTAAATTTGGTCCTTTAACCTCTTGGGGAATTGGGGTAGGGTGGGGTGAGATTGTTCCTCTTGAGCATGAGTGTCCTAGGGGTTCTTCAGCAATCCAAAATAATTGGGGAAGCTGTCTGGCTCTCCTCCCATCATGGTCGCTTCGAGAGGTGGCTGAGGGTGGTCTCATCGTGCATGGGGAGGAGTTGCTGGTGGTGGAGGAAGGGTGGTGAAGAGGGCTAAGGGCACGAGAGCCTTCCCAGGCATTTATGGTGTCCTGCCATGTCACCAGGCAGTAAGAGCAGCGGGCAGATCTCGAGACTCGCTGGGCCCTTTAACTACCCCCCTGCAGTGATTCCTGAGTAGAGTCGTCAGATTTAGTAAATAAAATATGAGATGCTCAGTTAAATTTGAATTTCAGATAAATGATTGTATTAGTTTCCTATGGCTGCCATAGCAAATCACCCCCAAACTGGGAGGCATAAAACAACATAAATTTATTCTCCCAGTCTGGAGGCTGATGTCCAAAATCAAGGTGTCTGCAGGGCCGTGCTCCCTCTGGAGGCTCCAGGATCCCTCCTGCCTCTTCCAGCCCCTGGTGGCTCCAGCGTTCCTTGACTTGTGGCTGCATCTCTTCAGTCTCGGACTCTGTCTACACATGGCCTTCTCTTCTGTGTGTATCTGTGTCTTCATATGCCATTCTCATAATTATATCTGCAATGACCCTATTTCCAAATGAAGTCACATTCTTTTTTTTTTTGTTTTGTTTTTTTTCGTGTCCGGCAACGGATCGCAACCCTCAGTGTCGCGCTCGTACCGGGCTGGGACCGGCAACGGGATCGCAACCCTCGGTGTTGCGCCCGCATCTCGCTCAGCCAGTGAGTGGCCGGTCTGTATGTGGGATCCGAACCCTCGACGGGAGCGCCGATGGAGGGGCCCTCTATAGTTCTGGAGCAGAGGGTGTGGCACGGGGGGCACGGAGCCCAGCACAGAGCAGTTCGCACAGCAACCCATAGCTCTGCGAGTGTGCCTGTCCACACCAAGGAGACTGAGAGGCCAGGCAGTTAGTGAGAGAGGGAGTAGAATTAAAACCAACTCCCCTTGGTCTGACTCAGAGCCCATGCACACGTGACAACCCCAGAGCCCACGGCTGTTCACTCACTCAATGGTGTGTGCATTTATCCACTCCACGGACAGTGACCACATTTTGCTACGTGCTGGAGGCCATGCAGGGCTCAATGGCATGCACTGGGCCCGAGAGCACTCCCATTCTATCTGCAGGAGGCAATGATGCCACGAGGGACCAACAATGAAGTGGGATAAAGGTGAAAGAGTAGCATGTGTGTGTGTGTGAGTGTGAGCAAGTGTGTGCATGTGCACATGTGTACATGTGTGGGTGCACATGTGAGAATTGTGAGTGTGTGCGCATGTGTGTGGGTGTGCGTGTGCACATGAGTGTGTGCACGTGTGTATGCAATAGTAAATAGAGTGGTCTGACAAGTGATAGAAGAGAGGGTTTGAGCCAGGCTGCCGTCTGAGTGGAGAGTGTCTGGCTGAGGATGGCAGGGTGGGACTGGTGCATTGGAGGCTCAGCACAGAGGTGGTGCAGCCAGGACTGAGTGTCCTTCTCACTGCTCCAGCCTTCTTCTGCATTGACTTGTGCTCTGTGCACCCCTCGAGAAATTACTGCAGAGGCCATGGCACAGCCAGGGGGCCGAGCTCTTCAGTACTGACTGGATGAATCTTACGTTTCTAACCCAGTAGAGCAGAGATTCCAAAATGTTAGAAAATCTAAGATATTCACTGCACTAGCTAGGGTTGCACCATCTGTTCTTATAAATACAGGTTATTCATGGGGCCAAAAGAATACATACAGTATCTAAAAATCTACCATGTAATGGCATTTTTCTAAAGTAAATTTTTTTCTTGTATCTGTGAGGTGTTTCCTACAGCAGTCTTCACTCATTCAAATCTTCAGAATCTGGTAGAAAAAACCTTTTGGTCATATCCGGTTCAGCTGGGTCCAGTCCCAGAGGGGATTTAAGTCAAGAGAGACTTTCTCTGATTAGGGACACAAGAAATGTGGAATAAAAAAGGAACAGCAGGGGGTGGGCTGGAAGAGTGAGAGGGAGAAGCTCTGGGGTAAATCAGCATGTGGGAATGAAATACTGATTTCCCAATATTATCCATGTCTGTAAAGTAGAGGAACATCTATTATAAGAGTTGTAAGTTAAATAGATATATATATACACATACACACGAGCATTTATATTCTCTTAGAATCCAAGTTTAAAAAGTGGAGTAGTAGGTGGTGTATATTAAGGACCAGCCACTGGATCAGACAAACCAGGGGTAGAAGATTGGCTCTGGCCATGTGGCCTTGGAAGCTACTTTCTCTGTAAAATGAGCAAACCAATATTTCATAGCTCCCAGTGTTGCTCCAAAATATTCAGGAACTCAGTACCTGTGGGTGATGAAGTAAGGAGATGGAGGAAAGTCTTGAGAGGAATGGAAAGGAAAAAGTCAAGAAAAGGAGCTTCCAGCAAGCAGAGAAGGTGGCAGCACAGAGGACAGGCAGGGACAGCCCACGTGTGGAGGTGCCATCCCATGGATGGTGGAAGCACGTGGAGGTGACCTGCATGCACTGGCTGATGGGCGCCCTGTATCACACCCACTACAACATAATGGATAATGCAACATGTACTTCTTGAGGTACTGGAAACTGAGGATCAGAAAATGACTATGTGAGCACCAGGGAGAGAAAAATGACAACCCGCCTCCCCAAGGGGTTAGGTCAGGTCGGCTGGAAATAGCCCAGCTTTTCATGTTGGGAGATGGCCGGGCAGTCTCTCCAACGTTGTGAAGGAAAGAATATCCACTGCAAGAATAAGTCCAGGTAGGGTGTCTTTCAGGTATAAAGACAACAAAGGGGTATTTTCGAAAGAAAAACAAAACTGAAAAACCCTGGTGTCACGCTCCTGAGTCCCAGTTGGAGCTCTGATGAGAACCACTGGGTGAAGTGGAGTGGAATGAGAGGTTGTGAAGGGTCAGAAACAGAGAAACTGAGGCTCATGATTGGAGATAAACATTAACTCCATCCAAACAGGGCATTTTACACACTGGGCAATTCTTGCTGCAGAAGAAAGGGCACATTCCATAACCCCTGTCCCAGTGCACATGACCCGGGTGGTTGGGGGGGGGGCGGGCGTGCCTC
>NW_007734684.1:48510-58316 GCF_000696425.1 Galeopterus variegatus | reverse complement strand
ACTTAAAAATATACCACTAATATGCCTCCTTTTTTTTTTTTTTTTTTTTTTTTTTGAGGAAAGAAATTATACTGGGAGATACATTGTGGCTCCCTGAAAGACAAATCTAAATTAATTGTTTAATTATGGGTGACAAGTATAAAATCAGGCAGAGAGCACCGAATCAGTAAATGGAATTACATTTAAATATTTAGGAATCTGGCCTGTCACGGAGGTGTAGATGTCAAAATGGTTTCTTTTTTACTTTATAATGTATTCTTTTATTCAACATGACAAGTATAAAATCAGGCAGAGAGCACCAAATCAGTAAATGGAATTACATTTAAATATTTAGGAATCTGGCCTGACACGGAGGTGTAGATGTCAAAATGGTTTCTTTTTTACTTTATAATGTATTCTTTTATTCAACGAAGTTCTGAGCTATATGCCAGGCCCTTTTCTTTTATGCGATGACAGTCACCTGGGATCCTAAAGATGAATGGTAATGTTACATTTAGACAAAATAGAAATTAGAGTAAAAATTATTAGAAAGGATCAACAGGTCACTTTACACCACCAAAAAGTAATTGCAAGAAAGCTCCCTCCTACCAAGAAGCTATTACTGTTAATTGTCCCAAAAATGCCTGCCCATTTTTATAACAAGCTAAAATCTGCTAGAAGTACAAGGAGGAAGGGCCAGAAACACCATGATAAGAGATTCTCAAAGCTTTTAAAAGATCAGATAAACTGAAATCTGAATATTAGGTTGACTTACTAGATACACAACAAAGTTGTATTGAAAATGGAAATTCCAGTCTGGTGTCAACCTAGAAGCCATCTCTTCCCCTTCTTTTCAGGAGACAAACTTCGGTTTTAACCTCTGCCTCTCAGGGAGGCTAATTAAAGCCAAGTCCTAGAGCCCCACCACCCTGGAAGGACCTGGCCCACCCCAGCCCAGCTGCCCTGTGTCCCCAGCCTGGTGCCTAGCCCCAGGGCTGCCTTTCCGTGAGGTGGCCCAGCCAGCACTGCTGTGGCCCCTATGCTCTGTGGGCCTGAACCACCTGCTGGATGGTGCTTAGGATTCTCCTGGGTCATTTCATGCCAGGAAGGTGGGAGGAAGCTGGAACCCCATGGCGTTTTGTCCAGTCGCTAGAAGCAGAGCCTGTTGAGCAGTGCTGGTCTGGAAGCCTGGGACAGCAAGCCTGGAGACTTGCTCACTCCTGCCGTCTTCCGAATTCCACTCGGGACCTCAGCTCCAGCCTCTCTGAGGTTGTAAACATCTGGGTGAGAGACAGCCGCTCCCAACCCTGCAATTACCCACATCACCTCCTGATGGACACACACAGGAGGTGGGCTGAGAGTGGTGAGCCACGCCCCCGGGATCCTAGTCCCCAAACACACTCTGAATCAATGGGCAGATTTAGCCTTCCCACACAGGCCACATACCAGCATCTGTGACATATGGTCCAAATAAAACGAGCTTAGTCTTCCATCTGGAAGTGTATCATTAAAGGCAGCTCAAACCAGGAACCTTCACGCCAGAGACACGGCCGCCCTGAGACAATGCGGTATTCACTTCCAGCCCCACAGCTTCCTCGGGTACATGGAGGCTTAGCGTTTGGTCTCAGAAGACTCCGTTCTTTTACTAGAGGCTAAATTTGTCCCTGAGTACCCACTGCCCTGTGGAAAACTCAGGCTAAGACTTCAAATATGACTTAACTTTCGGTGGAGATACAGACGTGCATTCATGCAAGTGAACAGACGTGTAACTGTGTCTGCCGCACTGGGGCCGGGAGGGGAGCGGGAGACCCACGGCTCTTCTGTTGTTTCAGGGACCTGCTTCAGGCCCAGAGTTTCCTAAAACAGTCGTGCAAGTGTTTTTTCTCCATCCTCACTGCGCTCTGTGTGCCGCGAGCCAATGCTTAGCAGCAGAGTCCCTGCAAGCATCACCTGTGGCTCACTCCGGTTGCTGCAGAGGCGCGTGACCCCTGAAGCAGCAGCTCTGATGAAGGGACGAAGGGCCCCCACATAGCTGAAGGGATGTTAGGAGGTCACGGGATGGGGGCAGCTAGGGCAGGTGGACATAGACATGGGCGTTGCGACTCGGGTTGTCTCTGTAAACACCCTGACTTTGTTCCCCCTTCTTCTGTCCAGGCTGGAGGGCCCCCATCACCTCTGCAGGTGTTGAGCATGTCCTCCAGGATGGACATTCCCAAACTTTGTTTTCCCACGAACTGTTGGGTCCAGCCCTCCCAAGGCTGGGAAAGCCCATCAAGTGCCCTTTGTTTTGTATGTTTGAATCCACTTGATCACAGTTATTTTTTATGCTTATCTATAGTCGTGGTTTAATTTGTTTCCTTCAATCTCCCACCCGGAATGTTAACTCCTGGACCAAAGGGACCCGCCCTAGCACTTTCTCTAAAGAATCTCAGAGCATAGAATATAGTAAGGAGCCACTGACCTGCCTGCTTCATTATTTCATGGCCTACGATTTGAGGGATCATGAGATGAATTAAAAAGCTAGAGCTCCCGAGAAGTTCCATGGTCCAGTTGCACTTGCTGCTTAAGCAAAGTGAAGAAAAATGGAACAAAAACGGGATATTATGCCGATGGGGTAATTCATCTTAAGGAGGCCACAGCTCCCACCACAGGAGGATCCGAGAGTGGAAAAGACCACGGTGAGGCAGAGCTGAGCCTGCACTGTACCTGGCCAGGTGTGGCTTGGGTGGGCTCACCACCCCTTGCCAGCTCATCGACATTCCAGCTCTGTGACATTTGTGCTCAAAGATGGGAGAATGACCAAGGCATGGTGGGCCAGGAAGAGCAAAGCAGGACAGGCTTGAAGAATTTCTCTGACACTAACATGCTCTGGAGGAACTGCTCCTCGCTGTGAAGTGTCTAGTAAGTTCCAGCATTCACACACTCATTCACTCGTTCACTCATTCATTCTTTCATCCAACAAGTACTGATTGAACACTGTTCGTTTGCTTGGGCTGCCATAATAAAGTACCATGGACCGGGCGGCCTAAACAACGGAAATGTGTCTTCTCCCAGTTCTGGAAGCTGGAAGACCGAGATTGAGGTGTGGCAGGACTGGTTCCTCCTGAGGCTGCTCTCCTTGGCTTGTACACGCCGTCTTCTCCCTGTGTCCTCACACGGTCATCCATCTGTATGTCTGTGTCCCAATCTCCTCTTATCAAAACACCACTCCATTGGATTACGGCCCACCCACATGACCTCATTTTACCGTAATTACCTCTTTAAAAACTCTATCTCCAAATACAGTCATATTCTGAGGTATGGTGGGGTTAGGACTTCAATACATGAATTTGGGGGGACACAATCGGCCCACCCACATGACCTCATTTTACCGTAATTACCTCTTTAAAAACTCTATCTCCAAATGCAGTCATATTCTGAGGTATGGTGGGGTTAGGACTTCAATACATGAATTTGGGGGGACACAATTCAGCTTGTAACAAATACCAAACATTACTCCAGATTCTCGTCTGTGAAGAAGCAGACAAAACCCCTGGCACTGCACAGTTCGTACCCTGGCTGAGGGAAAGAGACAGGAAACCACCCAAGTCAGTGAACTAGGTGGGGACGACTGTGGAGATGGAGCAGCAGGGAGGCTGGAGTGGGGGTGGACCCGGGGGGGCCGCCTTCCAGGTTGACATCGAGCCAGGTCCAGGGCGAGCTGGGGGTGAGTGGGGGGATGCCTGGGGAAAGCATCCAGGCAGCAGTGACCCGATCGGAGGGTCTCGAGGCAGGGCTGTGTCCGGCCTGGCAGCACAAGAGCACGGCGGTGGCGTGTTGAGGTGCAGGAGAGGCGGGGGAGGGAGTGCCCTTGAGACCAGGGGTCGGGGGAGGCCATCGTGAGGGTTTGGACTTTTATTCTGACTGTTGCCTTTTACTAATTAAGTCTCCTCCCTCAGCATTTCATCCTAAGAAAAGGAGTGGCAAGTCGTGAAAACTTTGCTTTGGCCACCTTTGGAAACTGTGCCTCTGATTTGGGGCAGGCGAGCACAGCACACCCAGCCGCGGGATGGGCACGGGGCCGGTGGAGACCGGCCAGCTGGTTGGCATTACCACAGTCACTGTAATAAAGAGCAGGGCTTGCTGACAAATTTGGTGTTTTCTTCCACGGTTGCCGTGAACTTTACAAAGCGCAAAGCAAACCGCAGGTCGTCGGTGCTGCAGCAAAACAAACATACACAACGGAAAAACCGCACCGTGTGAGGCTGGCTATTTAGGTTCCCGTACATTTTGCTGGAAAAAAAAGAGGAAAAGGGAGCCGTGGGGCGGGCGGCCTCGGTCAGGTCCGATACTGGAAGAGATCCATGTGTGTGCTGCAGCGGGGCGGGGGCTGCCGGCGGGGTGTGGACACGGCAGGGGTTTAAAGATGCAGAAGTGTGTTTTCTGCACCGTGTGGGATTCTGCTGAGCCGGGACCCTCCAACCGGGAGCTGCCCCTGGAGAGCAGCAGCTGCAGAACGAGAGCAGGTGAGCGCACGGGGACACACTCCTCGCACGACCGTGCTCAGGAGACAGAGGGGAAGCGCCAGGGCTGCTCACAGGCAGGACCACTCCATCTTGACTTGTGACTCAGGCTCACAGTCCATTAATCCATCCACAGCTCCGCTTCTATTCCTAGCCTACTGGAGGCCGACGAATGGCCACTGTAAGTGGTTTGAGCTGCTTCCTGAGGTTTCCCCCTTCCCTCCGGGGTGGAGGATTCTATTTTTAGAGCGAGACCATGGCCAGGAAGGTCCAGTCAGCCCATCGACATGACACGTGGGGACTGTGCGTGACCAGGGCAGATTGGATGGGCTCTATATTGAGATCAGATTCTGGGTTTCCTCCAATGAACAGATAAGGGAGAAGGCCACGGCTTCCTTCTGAAGAGGTGAGGGAGTACCCAAGCCAGCTGACACCAGGACGCACTGCCATGCAATGTGTCCTGGTAGCCGGAGAGGGGGCGACCACCCCAGACGAGGCTGCACTCTCCAGGGGACACCAAGACAGGTGCGTGCTCATCTACGTGTATTTCGTGCCTCCCCCGAGTGTGACCCACCTTCTGGATGTTTTTCCAGAATGGCTCCATTTCGAATGTCGTGTTCTCTTCTCATCAGTGGGTTCTTGTTTCAGTTTGCATTTCCCCAGGAGCACACTCCGAGGCGAGGGTTCACGTACAAGTAGTTTATTTGGGAGGTGGTCCCCAGCCACACCTGTGGGGGTGGGAAGTGAGGCAGGGAAGGGAGGGAGCCCATGGGGCTGTGTCATCTCACCAGCTCTCTCTCAGGGCATTGAGGCCTGAATCCCACAAGGGCCCATGACAGTGGTGTAGACCTCTGCCTCAGAGTTACCCCAGTAAAGGGAGGGCAGGGTGTCGATCCACTGGTTCTTTTCAGTCAGTGGTTGACAAATGCACAGGGCTTTCAGGATTGGGAACAGGTGGCCCATTGGCCCTGGGACAGGCTGTGGTTAGGCACAGCAATGCCAGGTGGTAGATATTTGTGCTAGAACCCAGAAGAACACAGAAAATCAGGTTTTTCAGGTAGGAAAAGCCTGTGGGTGAGAGCAAACTTTTCTCATCTGTAAGAAAAAGCTATTAATACCTGTCCCTGTACCCCTCACATGTAATCTGAGTGCTCTGTAAGCCCTTAACCTGCCCATATAACTTACAACAACACTTGCTTTATGGTTATGGAAAGATCATGAGTCATTTAAACCTCGCTAAGTGACGAATAGGCTGGAAATGCCCAGGAGGACGTAGGAAGATGAAGTTCACAAGACCAAAGGTGGTAGAACAAATGGCAGAAGGAGGTCGCCATGGCTTTACAGCGTTTGCTTAGTTCACCAGGTGATTTTCGCTATTTTCAGTTTGCCTGTTGGAGGAAGAGAGAAAGTAGCCTGTTCAACATTATAATCCTGCATCTCCTGCACCTGCAGGACATTTGCTACATGTCAGACAGCTGAGCTTCTCTCCAGCTCACTGGTGAGGTTCTGTCTCTGTTCTTCAGAGGAGGAAGTGGGACCCAAGAGCATCGAGGAGCTCACTCACGCAGGGAGGTACCAACCTCAGGCTGCCCGAAGCCAAATACCTGCTCTCTTTGCCCCATGCTTGATCAGAAAAGTGTAAGATGTGAAGGAAACTACAGTTTGCATACAGGCAATGCAAGCAAGAAAATAAATAATCCTGGTACACTGTCCAAAAGTCTTGCAGAGAGCGTGTAAGTGAAAAATGGACAGGGAAGACTTCCTGACAAGGCGGTAGAAAACAACGCATGGAGAAGAGAAACCCACGGCGGGGTCCAAAGGATGAATATGAGTTTGCCAGAGAGCAGGAAATGTACAAAAGCATACTGGTGTGAAATGCAGGATGGTCACGATAATGCTGGCTGGTCTTTATTAAGCGCCTGTTGTATGCAGTGGTCTTCCCTCACGTCTCCCAGTTTTGCAAAGCTAGGTGTGAAATCACAAGTCTTTCCACACCTTACGTTAACTGAGCACTGACTCCATGCCGGTTGCTTTGTGTGCCTTGCCAAACACAATTCTCCCCAGATGTAGGGAGTATCGTCTGCATCGTGTCACAGGCGAGGAAATGGAGGTGAAGCTGGGATTCAAACACAAGTGGCAGGTCTCCGGAGCTGGCGTGTCTGTCCTGTGCTCCACACACATCGTGTGACTGACTCAGTGAGTGTGCACCTGCTGAGTCAGGCCTCCCCACCCAGATCCCACTCCGGGAGGCAGGAAACCGGGAGTGGATTACACAAGCAATCATTTTAGTTCACCGGCATAACCTCTCCTGCCCCTCACCCCATCCCTAGCTCTCAGAACAAATCGGACAACCGGCAGGTCTCAGAGAAGGCGATTGCCACTGTCCGCTCCCATGAGACCAAAGAACAGGCCAAGGAGAGGGGTGCCAGGGCTCTCCAGCTCCAGAGGACAGAGGCCCACTGGTTGCCTTCCTGTTCTTTCTCTCCCTCCCTTGGTCTCTTCCTTCAGGAGCCTGAGGGCAGCTTCAATGGTAGTATAAATACAAAAGTAAGAGTGTTTGGTGAACTGGTTGTGAAAGTGATTTGAACAGTTTCTGGTTTAATAAAAAACATCTCAGGACTCAAGGTCCATGACCTCCCCGGGACTGAGCTGATTCTGCCTGTGCCCGAGATGGCTCACCCCAGCCCATGCACACACCTCACAGGTACTCGTGGGTGGCCATGCCTGGGGACGTCATGGATCCTGGGCTCTAAGAGGCACCCTGGGGGGCTCAGGTGGTAGTGGCTTCTCCAGGGAGAGCATAAGGAGATGGATTTGGGTTTGGAGTTCTCAAAGCAGCCACAGGAGCAGAGCCTCACCTGTGCCAGGTGCTGGCTGCGGTGCTCACCCATGAGGAGGGCAAGCTTCTATCCACTTCTTGCAGGTGGGGAAACTGAGGCTCAGAGAGGGTACACTTGACCTGTCAAACGGGACCAGAGCATAGTGAGGTGGATGGAAGAGGGGCTGGAGAGGCTGTCAGCTTAGAAGAGGAGCCTTGCATGGCTCAGTAAGTTCTGCCGTGCAATGCTGGTGCCCAGGACTCTGAAAGCTGAGGTGAGATGCTTGCTGGGACTTTACCCCACAGGTGGACATATCCACCGAGGGCTTTATTTAGTGAATGGAGTGATAAGAAGTGGGCTTCTGGGGCATCCCTTGAGCCCATTGAGGCCATGAATGAGGCTGAGGTCACCTGTTCCCTGCCTGGGCAGTCTATCAGCTGGCCAGTCGCCTCTTGAGCACATGGAACTCTGCCAGCATGCCCTGCATACATGGGTCTGGGCATCAGCTCAGAGCCAGGGGGCTCGTGTACACATGGACAGGCAGTGATGCATCCCAGGGCCCCCTAAGGTACATGCTTTCGTCCAGATCAGACTCTGAGATGTGGACCCACAGCGCTTCACAGGAAAAAAGGGACTACCAGTGAGTTATATTAGCCAAACCCAACCCCATTTCATTTTTCCATATTTGAAAGTGACAATGCACTTTCAGTCTTCTGAAATGCTGTGCTATGGGGAAAAGGCACAAAGACTTAAGTAGCCCTGGGTATGGTTTTGGCCAAGCCCTTCCCATAAGTCCCTCTCCAGCCATCTGGGCATCCAAGAGGAGAGGGGATGCAGACCCCAGCCTCCTCCCCTGGCATTCTTCAATCACTCTACCTGTTCCACTTCTATTCCCCACAGCCCTCTGCAAGCTGCTGTCATTTAAATGTAACACGTGAGAGAGCAATGTTTAGTTGTGGTAGCACAGGTATGCCTATGGCAAAGGGATGTCTAGAAGGGATTGCTGAACGTGGGCTTTGGGGGATTTCCTGGGGGGAACATGAAACCAAGAAACAAACACAAAGACTGTGGGGACAGTGCAGCCCCCAGCTGGAAGATTTCCAGACAAACAGTGGTAGTTAGGACAGAAAGTCATTTGACCGGTTTCAGTTCAGACCACAGCCAAGGTGAGCTCAAAGTCAGTTCTTGGCAAATGTCTGATAGGAAAATAGGACAAAAGGCTGTGTTTGGTTCTACATCTTTCCCTATTTCTACTTTTTCCCCATTATACTTTTTATTTTTTTATTTTTTATTTTTTTTTATGAACATGTAAAATTTTAATAGCTAATGCCAAATTGCCTTCCAAATGGTTGTACAAATTTCTACTCCCACCAACAGTGAGTGTGAATTCCTCATTAACCACACATTTTCCAATCCTGGGCTTCTTATCAGTATTATNGTGGGGACAGCTGCTCCTGCCTGAGGAGGATGCAAACCTTTTGCTCGTTATGTACCCATCACAGGTATTTGTGCGCACCTGTGTGCATACATGTGTATGAGTGTGTGTGTCTGCAAAATACTGCCTGGTCGCTCTCCAGAAAGGAAGCAGGCAAACGTCCACCTACTGGAACAAGAGGGAAGCAGGACTCGGGACCGCTGCTGAGCCTGGGTTCGGGCTCTGCATTTACTACGTGGTCATGCTGCAGACAGGAGTCTTTCTTATTTTATTATTATTATTTTTTTTTATGGTAGTGGGCACTGGCTCAAAGATTTCTGCTAAAAAAAACTGCATGTTCCTCCCTCTGCTGACTCACTCATCTGGTGGGAATTACAAACCTAGATGCCAACATGTGGCTGACCCGCGTGACCCCCACTGAAAAATAAAGATGGGATCGTTTCAGCTCTTCTGTGAACAAACAGCAGAGATTCAGCCACACTCTGTTTTGGGGTTTTTTTTGTTTGTTTTTTTTCCTCAGTGATATCAGCCACTCTGCATCAGGCATTCTGTGTGACCCCTGTGTGTCTGCGGCTCTGGATTCTAGAGGAGAAGAGGTGGGCCACACGTTGGCACCTCTGTTTTATTTTGCTCTATAACGGGGACAGGAGAGTTAACTCTACGCAGTCTGGTTTTCCTGCTGGGTCGTAGCCACAGCAGCACGAGGCAATGGGAAGGAAACAGACTGGGGAAACAGGAACCCTGGATTCTAGTCTCTCTTTGCCACTGACTCCCTTGTCATCCTCCTCTGCCATTTCCCTCTGTGACCCCAGTTTTCTCATCAGCAAAATGAAGATGTTGGTCCTGGCCAGGAGCAGCAATTCCACACACACGTAGCCCATGCGGCACCCACCCTGGGAATTGTACATGGGTCCCATGTGCTCGCCTGTTGACCTCAGAATCCTTCTCAGTTCAGCTCTCAGGAGCCATTAATAGGCAGAAACCCAGGGGTCTGTGTGGTAGCCATGTGCGCTGTCTGCCAATTGTTTGCAGTAGCTCCCCTCCTCCAGGCAGTTGGCAGGATTGCACTGC
>NW_007734684.1:35785-47965 GCF_000696425.1 Galeopterus variegatus | reverse complement strand
CAATTCCACACACACGTAGCCCATGCGGCACCCACCCTGGGAATTGTACATGGGTCCCATGCGCTCGCCTGTTGACCTCAGAATCCTTCTCAGTTCAGCTCTCAGGAGCCATTAATAGGCAGAAACCCAGGGGTCTGTGTGGTAGCCATGTGTGCTGTCTGCCAATTGTTTGCAGTAGCTCCCCTCCTCCAGGCAGTTGGCAGGATTGCACTGCCATCCTCTTGGGCTGGGTGGGACACCTGACTAGTTCAGGTCAATGAATGGTGAGTCAGTGAGAAATGGGTCGATTTGAGGCTGGGACGCTTAATTGCAGCAATGAGACCCTTCAGAGCCCCCTTTTGGGGGAGGGAGAGCAATAGGAACTATCCAGGTGATTTCAGCAAGCAGAGGCATCTGCTCACCTTTGATGGGCATGCCACAGAAACAAGGGATAAGCCTTTTTAATTTTTTTTTAATGTAAACCTGGAGATTGGGGGTTGTCTATTACCACAGCATGACCCAAACTTTCCTTACCGATACATCATCCCCAGCCCTCCAGCTTGGTGGTTTTACAAGTCTGGGTCTGAGCTGGGCCAGTCCGCCTGACTCAGAGAGTCCCTTGGGATGTGTCACACACTGACGTCGAGCCAGAGAATTCACTGTAGAGGCTCCCATGGAGTCAGCTCTCCTATCTTTTGATCGGTCATTTGGGACCAAGTTTTCCAAATAGTCAAGTGGCACCAAAGCCAATGTCCAAAGCAGGAACCTTCATGATCAGATGCAGGGATGTTGGGAAGAGCGGCGTGTTCGAAGGCCATGCAGCTACGGATACCAGCCCAGCAGTTCTGCACCCACCACTTCCTGTTTGCTTGACATGTTCCAGACCATGATCATTCTTCCTCAACACTTCTCATCCTGGCGGGTCCAGGGCTGTCCCCTGCCCTGCATTTTATTCCCAAACCTTTCCTCTAGACCAGCAGCAGCCATGAAGCCACCTACGGTGGCCAAAGTGATGTCTTTTGAGACAGAGGGCCCTCTGCACATGGTGCCCACAGGCAGGAACCTCACACCTGAAGAGCACCTTCCCCAGGATGTGAGAGGCACTCGCACCTGCCAGTGCACGGCTGAGACAGAGACAGAGATGCCTCGTCCCTTGGGGCCTCCACACTAAGAGACAGAGAGACGAAAGGGCTGGGGGAGCTGGGCCAGCCTCAGGGAGGAGCGTGTCTCTCTTCTGGTCCCAGGGAGAAAGTTGGCTTCCCAGGTTGACCCTTTAAGAGAGAACTGTGTCACGTCATGGTTCAGCCCTTTGGGGTCTGGCAGATGTGCCTGCTTCAAACTCAGCTTCTCCACTTGACTCACCGTAAACTTGGGCTGGTTTTCTGTTTTGTTTTGGTTTGTTTTGTTTCTAACTAGACACATTGATAAATTATCTGTAAAATGGGATGATGTCCATGGCTCGTGCCTGGAGAGATGGCGACCACGCAGGCCGAGTGCTCTGGTCTGCCACCTGTCACGCCTGAGACTCCCCACCTGGCCAGGGGTGCCACTCTCCAGCAGGGAAGGGGCACCCCCCACAGAACACGTCCCTGCATTTAACCCCTGCTATGGCTGTGCTGAGAGCCAGTGTTAGGACAGGCCCCTGGAAGGAACTTTGCAGGTATGAGGAGGCTTTTAGGAGCCCGACCTCTGTGCCTCCCGAGCTGTGCGTCCCATGGCACGTGTGGTGCATGAACAGAACACTTCTGTGACACCTGCTCAGAGATGCCTAAGAGAATAAAAATTGATGGTACCCTACCCTCTGTCTTTTGTAATTTACAAAATTTTTATTTAAAAATTAACATCATAAAATTAATTTTCAAAATCTCTTTTATAATGATGAAATCATTTCACATGTAGAGAAAAGCACAGCAGGTGGGCTGTGCACTGTGTACATTGTGCCACATTCACTGAAACACGCCCACAAACCAGGGCCCACACACCGGGGAGCATGGCACCACGGAGCATGGCACCACGCACCTGAGGACGTCCGGGGGTGACGTGATGGCACCTCGCCACCCACCTCGAGGATTGGACAGACAGTTCTAACACTGGAATGGATTCTAGAAATTTTTGTCCCCTGCTTTGCACTTTGCTGTTTTGCTTTGTTTTTCTAAACTCTGTACGTGGAACATATATCACCTTTGTAATCATAGTTTATGGTCAAAATAATAATGCATCTTTAACTGTTTTCTGGAAACTTTTACAGTCATTATCTCATCTCACCTCCACTACACCCTGCAAGGGGCTTAAAATGAATTCCATTTTACAAAGGAGGATGCAGGCTCAGACAGGTGCTGAGACTCCCCCGGGTCACACCTTGCAGAGGCTGAGCTGGGATTTGAACTCTGTCACTTTCATCCCAGACAGCTCTTTTTATTGAATTATGGCTGCCTCTGTTGACAGACGAACAGTTCTTGGGAAAACCTTACTGTTAGGATGGTTATTTTTTAAAACAAAGGTACTCACCTCTAGTGGAAAGAACCATTTTTCTTGAGGAGTTGAGAAGTAGAAATTCAATCTCCTTGCGAGAGGACCCCGAAAACAGTCAGCCCTTTCTTCCTCTCCTTTTACACTCAGCTTTAAAATAAATGTATCTTGACTGTGTTTAAGTTAAAAGCAGAGAGAGAGAAGTTTACTAGTTGTGGGTAATGTACACAGTCTGTAACTACAGAATCATTTCTATGCATTTATTTCGAAGGGTCTAACCTGGGGTTCTCTCAAAACAACCCATGCATTGGCTGCAAAAAGCAAACTCAGCTCTGCAACGGTGGTCGTTGAAACAAAACTTATAACAGATGATGAACAATCGGGTTTGGGTTTCTTTACATGTGAGGAACTTAGTGACCACCTCAATACAAACTTTGCTGTGTGGAAACTTTTCATTCTGGGTATACCTTATACTCTGAACATATATTGAAGATCTTAGAGAGCTTTTCCTTATGTGAGTTATATCTACTGATATTTATCATACTAGAAAATAAAATGGAGTAATTTGAAAAATATTTCATTTGTTGACTCATTTAAAAAACATAATAAGTGCATTTTACACTAACATAAAAAATATATTTTTATTAAAAAAATCTAACAAAACAAAAACATCTAGTGAGAGAGCAGCATTGTTTTACATTTCTGTATGTCTCTTTAGTATTTGTTCTCGTCAGCATTTATTCTGTGGCTTATTCTCTCATTAGTGCTCCCAACAATGCTGGCGTGGAATTTACCACTCTCAGCTGACGGGACAGGAAACCGAGGCCCAGAGGATAGAAGCCTTTGCCCAGAGTCACACAGCCGTGAACACCAGGGGCAGGTTTGGAGCCAGCTCTGTCTGACTCCAGAAGCAACGCTCTCGACCACTACACAGAATTCCTTCCCTGAATAGACAGAGCAGGTGGCAAGGAACTGGGTCTTACACTTTTTTTAAAATCCCCACGTGAACGTTACTTCTAAGGACGCTGCATGAATCCTGCTAGTGCTCTACACTGCAGCAGGTTATGTACAAGTTCTCACTGTCAAGCCTTCGGCTCTCGGCTCATTTTTATCTGATGCAATGTCATCTCACAAACACTTACGAAGCACTTCCTGTGGGCCAGGCACTCTCCTAAGCATTTCACAAATATTAACTCCTTTAACCTTCATGGTAACCCAGTATTGGAGGTATAATTCTTGCTCCCATTTTACAGGTGAGGAAACTGAGACTCAGAGAGGAGAGGCAAAGCCAGGATTTGGACCCAGACAGTCAGGCTCCTGCTGAAGGATTCTCTGTTCTGGCCTAGGAGGAGCCACCATGAGGCTCTGTGCCCACGATGCCTGGAACACCTTCCCTCCATGTCAGCGACAGAGTGGTGCATTGTTGAGACAGTGAGAGCTGAGAAAACATATGGAAATCGCTCAGTGCAGTGCCCAGCACGTCCCTTAGTGGACAGGAACACCTACAGACGCCCGCTGTAGGACCCCGGTGCCTGCTGTGACCTCTGCAGAGCCCACTCCTCTTTCTCTCCTCCTCGCACACTGAGGACCGACCCCTCCCACAGCCTGAGGTGCCCACGCTCTGGCCAAGCAGCAGGTTTTCCGAGCCTGGGCCGGGTGTGCGGAAAACAGCAAAAAGCCCTTGCCTCCATGAATAGGGGTTTTCAGCCTTATCTCAAATGCTCTTGGTGTGGCTGGTGGGTTTGTGTCTGATGGTGTTTCTGAAAGGGGTTTTTGTGGTAGAAGTAAGTGTGCAAGAAAAGTGAGAACGGGAAGGAAACAGGCCTGGCTTTGTTAAGAAGTGTTCCGGGTTTCAAAGGAAACTCAAAGGTGAGTCCCGGGTGAGGGCTGACGGTGGATCTAAAGCAGGCCCCGAGACTCCAGGCGGGGCTTTGAAGCAACCTGCTGTCCCTGACACCTTCATGATCCCACGACCCCATTGGGGCCATGTCTACTTTCTTACATTGACCCCCGCATACAGACACAAGACTTTAGTTATTTATGGACCCAGGGAAACAGCCTACGAATCCTTTCCTAATCATCTACAAAAAGTAGCAGGATAGAATCTCCTGTCAGGCAGCAACTCGTTCAAGCTGTGTGATCCTGGGCAAGTTACTCACCCTCTCTGAGCCTCCGTTTCCACATCCACAATATGAAGCCGACAGTGATATGTAACTCATGAGGCTACTGTCCGGGGAGAGTAAGGCCAAGTGTGCTCGTGCTTCTGTGCCCCTTACTTGGGTGTAATGTTAGCTCTTCACGACCTACATAGCCCTTACCTGTCTGGCTCAGCTCACGCAGGTCTCCTCTGTTCCTCCACACAACCCTGACTCACAGTGGCCGTGGGTAAACTGAAGTGCCCTTTTTATTGACATTTCTCTTCTGGAATTAAGACGTAGTAAGTGTTCTGTGTGGACCGACAGGGAGAAACTTTTTCCTTCCAAGGAAAGTGGGAATTTATCCCACGGTAATAGGCAGTGTAATTAGAATGAATGGAATATGTGGAGCAAAGGAAAATTCAAGCTGGCTACCAAAGAGTTTTGCCCCAGTAACAGCCATTAGAGGAGAGGGTGACAGGTCATGGGGTGGATCAGATGAGACCAGGCTGGGAAAAGTACTGGCAATTTGTAACCTCACAGGGGGTGCTGGGCAGCGGGACGTGCGCTTCCATCGCGACCGGGAAGGGAGGAGGACGTGGGCACGGTGGGGAGGCCTGCCCACGCAGCGGTTGTTACAGCTGCGGTTGATTACTGCAATAAGCTGGGCCATTTTATCCCAGTAAATCTCAGAATAATGCAATTAAGGAAGATAATCTGGAATCGGGCACTGTAAAAGAATTCATTCATTTAAAAGAGAGGCTTAAAAATAGCCTACAAGGCACACCATCTTCTTTATTTTTATATCAGCTAAGGTTTCGTTTTCCAGCCTAGTCCCCTCCCCGCCCCCGATTCTCTTTTCCCAGACAAAATAATTGCCTCAGGAAGATGCAAAACTCAGGGTGTGCTAAAATCATGCCTCGACATAAGTCTTGCACATAGACCTACTTTCTTTGATTTATTTTTGTTTTTCATTAATCACTTTTTGTGGGTTTTCTGGAAGTTTTGCATTCTGATATTTTCTGTCACCTTCCCATTTTAGAATTTTCCAATAGGATAAGAAATTTAGGGTATGTTCTGAGAGTAGTGAGGAGTAAACATTAATAAAAGAGAAAAAAAAACAGAAAAACAAGGAAAAAAAAGTATTTCTTTCCACATCCACAGGATCTTAATCAACATAAATGCCTTCTTTATTCCTTTCTTGTTTTGGAGACCGTCTTAGGAAATCCTCTAACAGTGCATTCTGCTAATTTGCACTGTTTTTTGTGGCTTAGGATTAACTGTTTTAGGTTGAGGAGGTGGGGAGCTGGGTACTTCCTCCAGACTCTACCACACACCAGCTAAAATAGGAGTTGAAACCCAGCTCCATAAGCTGGACCAGCTCTGGAAACAACACTGAACTGAAAGGCTTAGGCTAATGGGTTTATTACAGCAAATGGGGGCTTTTGTTCACCCAGTAAGTGCTGTGTAGCTACAGGGAAACTGAGTCAAGGAATGTTAATTATTTCTGGTACTGTCCTGCTTAGCCATGGATTAACCCTTATCAGTAAGTGCCTTCTTAAAACTAATTCTGCCCCAGAGAGGAGGCTCCGTATATGCCCGTGTGCTGAAGTCACCACTCGTTTCTCAGGATTTCTTGAGTAAGTGAGATCCCACTGTAATCCTCCCACCTCATTTTAGATAATTTCAACCTCTTGCATAAACCATTTCCCCAAAGCTGCCAATGAGAGACTTAAAAAGCCAGGCTTTGCTTCATTCTCCTGTCCTTGCCCAGATTTATGCAAAATAAGAATGACCATGAAAGGACCACCCTGCAGTCTGCACAACTGTGGCAAACGGGACAGAGTTTTCCAGGGAAAAGGAACATGTCCTCACCTTTTCTTCCTGGCTTATAGGATCACCCATCCCCGTCCCCGCATGTTTGACACGTGCCCTGTGTATTGGCAGTGAATGTCAAGGGCATCCTGCTGTGATGGTAGAGCAGGCCACGCAGTTATCTGGGGTTCTTGCAGATTCCCGCTTAAGCTGCCTATGCTTGCTGAAGCTCAGCATGTGCGGGAAGAGCAGGACCCCTTTCATGGGGCTGATTTGGGGCTTAAAGCCTCACTCGGCATCAGGTGTTGTGCCACATGCTATGCATTCAGGGGCTGGCATTGAGATCTCAATGCCCCGAAAGGGGACCCTTGGCTTCAGGACTCCTTGGCTGTCCACCTAGGGGATGCACCTTTTTCTCTCCATTCTTTCCAGACTGACATGAAGAGTGGATTCTGCAGGGATAACAGGAGAGCCAGTGAGTCTGTACCCTCTTTGCATGACAGATCAGCCCAGTGGGCAGCAACACCAAGTCTGCCCTCAGTGGGAATGGACAGACTCCAGAAGGCCTGTGGCTGCTCGAGCTCACAGAGGACTCAGAGGAGGACTGGGAAGGAGCCTGCTTTGCCCAGCACAGATCACGCTACCAAGATCAACTCCTAGTGGCTGAGTTAGGAACTGCAGCCAGAACTGGGGGGACCAGCTGGGGAGGGCAAAGAAACCCTGTAGTAGAGAAACTTCACTCTCCTTCCACGGGGTTTTTATTAATGCATTGGTCTCTATTTGAATTTCCTCATGTAAGCAAGTGAACAAGATAAAAATTCAAAACACCTGGTGGCTCAAAACTTACTCATTTAAAAAAAAATGCTGCTAATAAAGATGATAGCAGAAAAGATGAAGTCCAGATGAAGCGCAGCCACCAGTCCAAGTGACAAATTCGCCTCCCTTTCTTCTCTGTGAGTGGGGAAAGGGGAAGGCAGCCGCAGTTTAAAGTCACTTAATGCACACCTCCATCGTTGTTGTCCTAAGCGGAATCCTCGTTATCACTGTAATAACATTTGCCCAGCGTGCTGGGTGCCGGCATATGGCGACCACATTGTCTCTAGCAGAAGTCTGCAGAGTCGCAGCTCTGCCGCGGTGGGCGCTTTGTGGGAGTCAGTGGGGAAGGCGCGTGGGGGAGTCTGGCCTCTGTCCTGAGGATGGAGATCCTGTTGGGCCGCGTTTCTCAGTGCGTCTCAGAGAATGCTTGCACCAGAATCATCAACGCCTGTGACATCACAAGGGGACGCTGCCCTTGTTAAGCAAATGCTGCAGATTATTCTCACATGCACAGAAATCTGAGTGTCCGTGCCTCGAGTCAACATAGCACAATGACATTAACATGGAAGGTGCATCCAGGGCAGGGTGTCCAATGGGGGCTTCTCAAAGGCTGCATTTCTCTCCTTATGCTCTTTTCTGAGGAGCAGCACACGAAATAGGTCACGAAGAGGCAGGAGAACTGGGAGAAGCAATGACATTAACATGGAAGGTGCATCCAGGGCAGGGTGTCCAATGGGGGCTTCTCAAAGGCTGCATTTCTCTCCTTCTGCTCTTTTCTGAGGAGCAGCACACGAAATAGGTCACGAAGAGGCAGGAGAACTGGGAGAAGTCGAAGATGAGGGGTGACAGGGAGGAGGGGAGACTCGGGCTAGGTGAGTCACAATGATGACGATGACGGCAGCAACGAGGCTGGTGCCCACTGAGCCGTGGCAGAGAGCTAGCGCTCTGCCTCCTCTGACCCTCTCGACAGCCTGCAGGGTCAGCCCTGGTATTTGCCACTGTCAGAGGAGAACATCGAGGCTGATGAGGAGAGATGGCGGTGAGGGAACAGGGAGCGCGCAGCCCGCCGTGCTCTGTGCCCTCGTGACCGCTGGCTGTGCTTTCCTCTCCCTGGTGGGCACGGGAAGATATGTCTGAGCCACCACGTGCCTGGGCGCCCACTGTTCTCACCGCAGCCCCACTTTTGCCCCCCTCCTGGGCGGTGGAGGTGGGGTGGGGACAAGGAGTGACATGGGCTGAGACCCCAGGGGGGGACAGTGGCAGACTCGCTTTGGAGGCAAAGCCTTCTCTGGACGGGTGGGAAGCCGTGCCTGGTAAGCCAGGATGGGGGCAGTCGAGCTGGACCCAGGGAGGAAACGACGGGAGGTGGGACAGCATCCCCCACACACCGCATGCTGCTGGATCCGCACGTTGTGTCTTGGAGATGAGAGTCTTCTGGGCTGGAAAGTGGCAGGTCTCAGATCATCTACCGGTGGTTCTTGGTTCACGATCTTTGTGGGTTAACTAGCCTCTGAGAAGATAACGCAGTCTACAAATGTGGAGAAATGCCCATGTGTACAAACACCCTGTCAATTTTAGGAGTCTCAAAGGACCCACGGAAAACTACTGTCCCGCTACTTCAGGCGAGGGACCCAGCTCCAGCTCAAACTCACACTGCACAAGGGAGGCAGGACAGCACAGTGGCCATGAGCACAGGTCCTGAGCTTGAGTACCTGGTTCTGATCCCAGCTTTGTAACTCACTCGGGCAAGCTACTTCACATCCCTGTGTCTCAGTTTCCTCATCTGTAAAACGGATTAATGCTCATGCCCACGTCACAGTTATTATTGGGATGTCTTAGTAAAATGATATAGGTAAACCAGGGCTCAGACTGTTAATAGTCAGCAGTTGTTGTTGTTATTGTTGTTGGCCAGCAGACCTGCGCCCAGAGAGGTAAAGTGACTGGCCCAGGGCCCCATGGTGTCAAGAGGGTCCTGCACAGCCCTGACCCTGGCTCTTCCCAGGCTCCCCACGCCCTGCCCCTGTTACCGCCTCTTCACGGTGCGGCGCTCCCGGAGCAGAGCTGCTCCCGGCTGAGAGCAGAGGGTGGGAGACGGCATGTCCACGTCTGGGCACCCCCACACCCTCCTCCGAAAGGCATATCCTCGACTCCCCCGAGAAGAGCACAGGCTCGTCTACATTAGAGACATGAAAGCTCTAGAGGTTCAAGTTCCCAGCAAAACTGGGACTCCACCTGGGGCTGGCATGAGCCATCTCAAAGCAGGAGGGTCCATCAGAATGAGCTTGTGGCCATTAGCCTAGAACAGCCGGGAGCAATGGAGCTTGATTCTCCCAACCCCCACAGACCCCTCCCATGAATGGGAAAGCCGTCTTGGCTGCACACCTTTGTCAGCATTCAAAGTTGTCTTTCATCCATCTCAGGGATCTCAGTCAGCGTTTGTGAGGATTGTAGCTAAGAGCCCCAGCTCAGAGCTGTAATCACAGCCTCCGGGCATGTCTCAGTGACACAGGCAGTTCTGGGGTCAGTTGAAGAGAGCTGAAGTTCACAGGAAGGCCACGCTGTGTGAGCAAAATGCTCACTAGACCCCTGAGCTCGCATCTCACCCTGCGATTTCCCTGGAAGCCTTCCCGGGAGGCAGGAGCCGGCCAGGCAGGGTGTTTGGTAACTGGGGCGAGGCCAGCCAGAAGGTCGGATGGGCACCAAAGACATACACATCATTGGCAGATTACAGGCTCGAACGGGTGTAAAGTGTAACACATCATGTTCTCCAGTCGTGGATGGAAAGACTTGGATAAAATAAGAAGTGGCTTGAACCCATCCCTAAAAGGTTCCAGGCAGAGTTGGTGATGTTTAACTCCCACCCTTGTTCCTAAATTTTAGCAGGCAGCAGGGGCGAGGCATAGCACCGTCCTCATTCGTGGGTTTTCTACCCAGGACAAAACAGGAAATAAGGGGAAATGCTCAAGGCATCCCTCTGGATGTGTTTCCAGACCAAAGAGGTTTGAATCGTGCGTTCCCTCCCTGTTTGGAACCTCTAAGTGACCTCTGATAACTTCGGAGTGTAACTCATCCACTGGATGAAGACTTGGCAGGTGAATATCTGGTCTTCGGCTCACTGCATCTGAGGGCATATCCAGGAAAAGCTAGTTAGAGTGGACTCTCTCTGGTGGTCTTTGTTTTATTCTAGAGCAGTTATTACATATATGATCGTGGTCCATTCGGGGCTGGCATCTTGAGAGTGTGGGCCCCAGAGCCAGAGCTCCCGGGTATGACTTCCTTGCTGTGTGTCCTTGGGAAAGTCAGTTGACCTCTCTGTGTCTCATTTTATCACGTGTAAAGCACAGATATTACAGGTACCTCATCATGGGGTCGAGAAGACAAAATAGGATCAGTACAGGTAAAGCACTTCACACACTGCCAGGCACAGAGTAAGTTTCTTTGAGGATATGTTGTTGTTATTACTGTGATGACTGCTCTTCAGACAGTACCCGTTAATAAGCAATGCCAGAGTGCTCTGTTATGGCGATCCCCGCTCCTCCTTTGTGGAATAGAAAGAGCCTGAAGAGGGCGGTGGCAAAACGAGGGAGAGAAATAGATGTCCCTATTCATGGGAAAATGCCAGGAGACTTTCAGAGCCCCTCTGCTCCATCTGTGAGCTGGGGGCATCTGATTTAAGCAGGCTGGTGAAATTCTGAAAGCAGGAGTTAGCCAGAGACTCACCTGCAGGAAGTGTGTTCTTCAAGCAAACCTCAAGGGCCTCTCCCAGACCTGGGCGTCTGTCGCCAGTGTCCTCTTCTGACTTCAGAGTTGGCATTTGCCAGTCCTTTGGAATATTCATGCCTGTCTTGTTAGGGGTCCTCAGGCACAACCGAGACAAGGATTCTGGCACAAGTCGTTTATTTGGGAGGTGATCCCAGGAAACACCAGTAGGGGAGTGGGCAGGAGGGGAACAGGAGACAGGAGGAGCTAGTGCATGCGTGTGTGCATGGGGGGGGCAGTCATATCAAGCAATGGGAAACGAGGGGCAGCACAGACTTCAGAATCATCCTACCCAAGGGGAGGGAGCTGGGGTGTTCGTACCCCAACCCTCATCTGCCACTGGTTCAAGGCTACTTCTGGAGAGAGGGGGTTGTAAAATGCTCTGGCACCTCTAACCTGCGACATGTTGGGCAGACCACACTCCAGGGTCTTTGGACAGCCCCCAGCCAGAGAGGTGTGGGCACCAGGAGTTGGAAGCATTTAGGCTGAGTGCAGCGCCTGGCAGCACCTGCTACGGGACCATTCAAGGAACTTGTCCTGGCTTCCTCAGCCTTGCCTTGACTTCTCCTTAGCTTTCTTTCCTCTGGTATTTACATTCCCAGTGTTGAAACGGTACACTGGTACACCGTTGCTGTCCTGCTGTTGTATTTTCCATGTGTTTTACTAGGTGTATCTTGTGCCCTGTGTCTTTGAAGGCAGGAACACGGTTTTTGCTAAGCTCAGATAACAGAATGCAAATTATAAACATAGACATGTTCATGTGTTTCCTCTATCCCCTAGGGCCACGGCAGAACATTCTGGAGTTGGCAACATCATTTCTCCCTCTTTCCTCCTCCGAAAGGAAAGTCTGTTCTGCTAATGAGCAGCCAGGTTTATAACATAATGAAGGAGGGAGGGGCTGGAGGGAGAGGACAGTGAGTCAGGGCACAGAGTGAACAGAGCCCTGGAAGAAATTACAGCCTGATGCAGTGTCTGGGTGTTCAGGCAAACGGTGGATGAGGAAGATCTTCTGCTGGGGACGGTGTGCCCAGGCTCCTTGTGGTTTTGGAGAAATGCAAGGATATGAGCAAGTCTGACATTACTTCTGATTGCTACACAGTGTATCTTTGATTGCAGCAGTTTTTTGAGGCTGAACCACATAGATTCTGGGTTCAAAGGGCTTCCAACTGTATATTCCAGAAGGCAAAATATATATATATATATATAT
>NW_007734684.1:29853-34963 GCF_000696425.1 Galeopterus variegatus | reverse complement strand
TATATATATATATATATATATATTCGTATATATATATATATATATATATATATATATATATATATATATATGCAGTAAGCAACCAGCAAACGTTTACTGGATGAATTGATGGATATCAGTATATGAAGTTTTAGAGCTAGAATATACCTTATAGTTTAGGGGTCTCAAACTCAAATGTCTGTAAAATTGCCAGGTAAAACACAGGATGCCCTGTTAAATGTGAATTTCAGATCAAAAACAAATACTTTGTTGGTATAAGTATGTCCCAAATGTTACGTACTTATACTAATAATACTAATTTGCTAAATCTGACACAGAGAATGTGCCAATCATAAAATTTAAATGAGTGAAACAAGCCATTAGACAATAGGGAGTGGTAGTAAGTGGAGAAATTTTTGAATTGGTGAGCAGATGCCCTAAGCACATTTCTAAAAAAAGAAAAAAAATACTGTAGGCAAAAACACATCTTCTAAACTGACACTCTGGTTTTAAGAAAAGAATGTGAAGTGCAAGGAGGGGAGACAGTGAGCTGAAGGACGTCTTGTTAGTTCAGGCAGAGATGGAGCCTGAGCCCAGGATTCCTCACCCCCAGGCCAGTGTCCCTCCCACCGCATCACTGCGGGAGTCTGTGTGGGCATCAAAACGCGCAGCCTTCGATGCCATCCCTCCCTGCTTCGAGAGGGCAGATGATAGACGACTCCTTGAGTAACAGCAATTTCATGGATCAGCAGGTGTAGCCAGTTCACATTTTTTCCCCAGGATAATTAAGCTATTACCATACTCTGAGCCACGGTGTGTGCTGCCTTGGTCTTCTGTGACATCCAGCAAATATTCTGCCTTTTCTCCCTAATGCACATGAGGTGCTCTTGATAAAGGAATTACAATAGTAATGTTACATAATATGGTCCAACATCTTGAGCAAGTTATCTCACCTTTCGCAGTCTCAGTTTCCTCATCTAAAAAAATGAGCATTGGACAGATGGTCTCTAAGGCCCCTCTGATCTCTAATGAGGGTGACCAGATGCCCCCGTATGCCTGGAAAAGTCCCAATTTATGCCTGTTGTCCAGTGTCACCATCGCTGGAGTCCCCTTCACTCTCCAAGCTGTCTCGGTTTGCATGAAAAACCACACACTACCTCCAGCCAGTGGTGTGCTGGAGCCTGCGCATACTCCCCAGCACTGATTGTGTGTGTGCACTAGGCTCGAGATGGGCCACAGCGAGAGTATTTACACCACGGTAATTGGCAAGCACTACAAGTCAGGCTCCGAGAGCTGGTTGTGCAATGTTATTAGCACACCACAGACTCTGGCTCTGAGGACGACCATTTTGCATACATGCCAGGGTCAATTGCCAGGTGGTCAGGGAGCAAACATTTGACAATGAGATCCATTAGAAAAACTATTCCTGTGAGACTTGAGTCAACATGATTAGTATCTAGTTATCCCAATGACTGAGCTGTGAAAAAGCCCGCTTAACCCAATGTCTGCCCTGGTGCTCAATGGCTATAAAGATGATGAAAACAGAGTGCACTGGTTTTGGGTGGGGTTTTTTTGTTTCATCGGCTGGTATTGTTGGATTGACCCAGCTACTGTGGGACATAATGTCTTGGCCGTAGCAAAGACTCTCAGCACTCTGGGGGAAAGAGCAGGCTGGAATTGGTTATTCCTAGGTTCTACACTGGCTGACTTGGTGATCACCTCATCTGATCTCAAATGCCAATTTGAAAAAGGGTCACTAAAATGCAGCCTGTACCCTACTGCATAGGCTGCCGATGAGACCCTCATGAGCCTGGTCTCCCCTCGTTGCACCTGGGCCATCAGACTAGGAGCCTTCTCTCCTGACCTGGGGGAGTCTTCTCCCCACCCCACCCTCCCTGAAGGTGTACCCAAAATATACCACTTGTGTGCCCATGACCTGCAGCCACAAATAGGGCCAATCCCTCAGCCTCCAGACCACCTCATGTCATTGACGGGAGCCAGAGACCTAGAGGAGCGTGAATGCTGAAGGTCACATGGGGAGTGAGCAATAACCTGAGAGTGGAAATGAGGGTTCCTGACTCTTAGGAAGAGTGAAATCCGGGGCCGAAGACTCAGCACCGTAAAGGCCCTTAGAGGTAATGAAGTCAACCCAACTCACTCTACAGATGAGGAAACTGAGGTGGGAGAGAGGTAGGGTCTCCCGGGGAAGCAGTACTGCGTGATGATAAAGAACAAGGAACTTGGCAGTGACGACTGTCACTGGTGAGACACCTAGACTTACAGAGAGTCCTTGCCCTCTTAGTCTCAGTCTGCTCATCTACAAAATGGGGAGAATATGAGTATCCACATTTCAGGGGTGCTTGAGAATGAAATGAGGCACTGCCTGCAGGCAGAAGGGGTGAGGTGACAGAGCAGCATGGTGCTGGGCCATGGCAGTTTGCTCTTATTGTTAATGCCTTTTTTCTTTTTTGCACTGACTGTAGTTAGCTGTCTTCTCAGCATCTATTACCCCCCTAGATTCCTAGTAGGAATCTGAACCTTTTAGTCACGTGGATTGCGTGGGCTCTGGGTGGTTTGGGACAACCACATACTCCATCTTCTTTGATACTGTTATAGATTCAAGAATGAGCTTGTGACATAACGTAGTCCAAGCAGAGCAAATCTCAGGACTTTTGTAACATAAGGTAGGGAAGACATCTTCTCTTCTCCTGTAGGTGAACAGAAGCATGAACCCCCTGGTGCTGTTGGAAGCTACCTGAGTACCACGAGGAATTCAGGACTTTTGTAACATAAGGTAGGGAAGACATCTTCTCTTCTCCTGTAGGTGAACAGAAGTATGAACCCCCTGGTGCTGTTGGAAGCTACCTGAGTACCACGAGGAACGTTATTCTGAAAGTGAAGCCACCACAGAGAGGGAGAAACACAGCTCTGGTGACATTGTCAACTGTTAGATCAAACTAAGCCTGAAGCCCATCCTGTCTCTGGACTTCCCAGGTTCATGGACCAATAAATTCCCTTTATATTTAAATGAGCTTGGATATCTGCTACTTGCACCCTAACCAACCCATTGACATGATTTTTGGGGTCACACAGTGCCAGAGATCAGCATCTTCAGCTTCTAGCTAGATGAGATAGCATGAAAAGCATCTAATAGAAAATTTAACATGTACAGGCACATCATAAAAGTGGACAGTGTTCCCTTCTTTTCTTTCCTATTGTATTCAAAGCAATTCCAACTACATCATCAAAAATTAGATTTCAAGGCTGCTCATGGAGGAATGGACTCATTAGTCTGCACTGTGTGGGGGCATTTTCAAGGGATTGCATGTGTTTGGGAAATATTAATACAATGCCTTTATTTCTCCCTTGAGAAGAAGTTCTATGACACACTCACCCACATGGAGTGCAGACAAGAACTCTAACACGGGCCACGGGGCAAGCACAAAATTGGGAACCCGTTATGTTTAGTTAAGATCTTAATAATTGCTTTTCTTCAATTCTTCCCACTTGCTGCTTGGGACTCACACAAGCAAAGATAGGGAATCCAGTTGGAAGGCATTTCCTAGGTTGGCAGGAGGCTCTCTCCTCCACCGTGTGATTCAGGGCCTCAGGATCCTACCCCCAGTGGCTCTCACAGCCGGAGCTCACAACCTGCACTCATGGACCCGAGGCAGCTCAGGAGATTCATGGGCCGGGGTGGTAAGAACAGACCACCTTTATTCTCGCTAACCTCTAGCGGAAACATAGCTTTGTCTCCCGTCGTGACTGCAGGCAACCGCAGCTGTGGTGCTAGCAGTACCTGTGAACCTTCTGGCCTGAGGAAATCAGGTATTTTCCTAACATGTTTCCCTTGTGGATATCGCAAAACTTTGTGTACTTCATTTGAATGGCAGTAGCTATTACATCTTGTTACTGAAAACATTGGTAAAAAATAGTGTGCCCAGAGGTTTATAAGTTGTTGCGTATGTTTATATGTATTTCAATGTGACTGATTTTCTTTCTGCTCCAAAGTATTTCATGGATTTATTTTATTTATTCATTTATTATGAATATTCATGAGATACAAAGCAGATTGTTCCCCCTCCTGCCCATGATGTTGGGGCCAGATTCATATTGGGGACATACCCATTACCAGAAATTGCTTTTGTACCCTTTGTCCCCTTCCAATTATCCACCAACCTCCCTCCCCTTCCCCTCCTCCCTCAACTTCAATTTGTAGCCCTAGGAATGTTCCCTCCCTCTGTTGGATCATGGCACTACTGTGGTCTTTCTTTCCTGCCTTCCTTTTTCTCTTAGCTCCCACATATGGGTGAGCCCATGCAGTATTTATCCCTCTGTGCTTTGCTTGTTTCACTCAACATAAGTTTCTCCAGATTCATCCATGTTGTTGCAACTGGGAGTATTTCATTCTTTCTTATGGCAGAGTAGTATTCCATAGTGTATATATACCACAGTTTCCTTACCCAATCATCTATTGATGGACATTTAGATTGTAAATAGAGCTGTAATGCTTAAAAATGATCAAGAAGTGACACACTGACATTCCCCTTTTTCTAGTGATGTTTTCGTATAACTTCGTATAATGTATGCTATACGAAGTTATTACGGATCTGTCTGTAGTGTTTGAGAAACCTCCAAATTGTTTTCCAAAGTGGTTGTACTAATTTACATTCCCAACAGTGCAGTAGCATTACCTTCTCTCCACACTTTAACCAGCATTTGTTATGCACCATCTTTTTGATTATAGCCAGTCTAACTGGAGTGAGGTGGTATCTCAATGTGGTTTTAATTTGTATTTCTCTGGTGACTAGTGATGTTGAGCATTTTTTCATGTATCTGTTGGCCATTTGTATGTCTTCCTTTGAAAAATGTCTATTCAGCTCCTTTGTCTACATTGAGAATTACAAACCACTTCTGAAAGAAATTAAAGGCACAAAAAGATGGAAAGATATTCCATGCTCTTGCATTGGAAGAATTGTGAAAATGTCTATACTACCCAAAGCAATCTACAGATTCAATGCAATCCCCATCAAAATACCAATGACATTCTTCTCAGAAATGGAAAAAACAATCTTATCTTTCATATGGAAAAACAAAAGACCCCAAATAGCCAAAGCAATCCTGAGCAAAA
>NW_007734684.1:13041-28853 GCF_000696425.1 Galeopterus variegatus | reverse complement strand
AACTGAGGAATTTTTTAAAATACCAACTAGTTTATTTGGAATAACTATGATAAACTCATTACATGCTAATATAAATAACTTTTTTAATAAAAATAACTATATTTACAGCCTTTGGCTTGTGCCAAGAGGGTAGCGGGAGTGGCTGTCCTTGCTAATGAGCTGGTTAGCTCTCCTGGCATGAAGAGGTATCTCCTACCTGTGGGCCCTGGAGCTGCATCCTGAGAGGGGGCCAGGAGGCCCCCAAAAGGACTTGGGGAATTTCTTTGTAAGGGAGAGGAAAGATCTAACAGTGCACTTCCTGAACTCCATGTGCACCACTGCTAAGTGAGGGGCATGGTTCATCAGGGACCAGGCTGACTGTAACTGTGTCAGGTCTCAGAGCTGGGTCCATTTTGCTCCAGGGCAGTGACTGGCTGATCCTGGCTTGTTACCTCCAAGGACTGACCTGACAGGTGAGGAGAGGGAAGGGGAGGTTGGCGGTAACTATTCCCCTGCCGTGGGTTAAGGGACCCCATCATCCCTCCAGAGACACTCGTGGGCGTGATGCTTATTGGTGATGCAGACAGTGGAGTAGCAGGTGTGGCCAGGGAGGCTGTGATTCTGCTCCCGGGATCGGTGCTCAAGTGCGGTAGGATGTGGGCTCGGGAGCCCGGCTGCTTCCTGCCAGGGCTCCACATACCAGCCGAGGGCTGAGGGCGGGCACGGCAATGGTTAAGTCCCCAGCTCTAGCATAGCTGGAAGCGTCGAACCCGTGCCTCCCTCCAGGCACACGCCTAGAGCCAGCCTGGGCACGTGTGAGAAACGTAAGGGCTCCTCATTTCTTCAGGGACACGCTCGCAAAACCATCCACGCCACATGGGCCACAGGTGAAAACTGTGTTTTAAAATCCACAGAAGGTATCAGTAATCATCCCAGCATTCAAGGAACACTGACTACATGCCAGACAGGTCCAGATGTCAGGCAAATATCAGGGTTTCCATTTCACAAGTGAAGGAGCTAAGACCCGAGAGGTTAGTAAGGACAAGGCTGGAATTTGAACTCAGGGCCAGCTGGTCCTGAAGCTTGGCTGTGGGGCTCCCTGTCCTGCGGTGGGTTATTTCACATGTTAAGACCAGAGCATCCTGCACCCCTCTCTGGGGAGGCATTTGATGAATGATAGCAGGCACAGGGCACCGTGCACAAGGCTTAAGTTTGATGAGGGCTGCAAAGCAATCAGGACTTGTCGCCACCAACCAGCTCGGGAAGTGCACCTGTACCAGCACTCAGAAGCCGTCCTGTGCCCCCCCAAAGAAGACACCAGTGTGACTGCTCTCACGAGAGATGGCTCTGGCTGCTCAGGAACCGTCTACACTCAGACCTGGACGTAGCCTCTCTTATGTCTAGTGTCCGTCCCCCAACATTATGTCTGTGAGGTTCATCTGAGCCCTGTGCAGGGCTCCAGAGAAATTTGTCTATATATTTTGTTTTGTTACGTCTATGAACATTTGTGAAAAAATAAACAAAACTGAGGAATTTTTTTAAATACCAATTAGTTTATTTGGAATAACAATGATAAACTCATTACATGCTAATATAAATAACTTTTTTAATAAAAATAACTATATTTTCAAAAATTGTAGTGAACAGAGTGTCATTGATTTGCCTTTTTACCCATCTCTTTGTGTCTCACCGAAGAAAGAGGGTTGGCATCTCCTGTCTGCATCTTGGTTCTCTCTTCTGAATTACTTCCTGCTACTGTGTTCACATCGTACGTCAGGTGGCCTCTACAAGTAAAGCTCCGCACACTCAGGTGATGACAGTAAAAAAGCAAATATCATCTCAGTGGTGACATGAAGATGGCATTGATCTCTCAGATGCCCTCAGTGTGTCTAAGGGACTGCCAAGGTCCTTGGACCTCACTGTGAGAACGTGGCTGTATACAGCCATACCCATATGTGAATATACCATAACATGTTTCTCCATTCTCATTTTGCCAGACATCCGGGCCATTTCCAGCACTTGACTATCGTGCATGAATTTGCTATGAACATTCTTGTGTGTACCCTTTGGTAGACACACACGCACATGCACGCCTGCATTTTTGTTGGGTATGTGCCTAGCAGTGGCATTCTTGCATCACGGGGCAGCTTGATGACAGTAAAAAAGCAAATATCATCTCAGTGGTGACATGAAGATGGCATTGATCTCTCAGATGCCCTCAGTGTGTCTAAGGGACTGCCAAGGTCCTTGGACCTCACTGTGAGAACGTGGCTGTATACAGCCATACCAATATGTGAATATACCATAACATGTTTCTCCATTCTCATTTTGACAGACATCCGGGCCATTTCCAGCACTTGACTATCATGCATGAATTTGCTATGAACATTCTTGTGTGTACCCTTTGGTAGACACACACGCACATGCACGCCTGCATTTTTGTTGGGTACGTGCCTAGCAGTGGCATTCTTGCATCATGGGGCAGCAGTGTGTTTGGGTTTAGCAGATCTTACCAAACTGTTTTCCAAGGTGCTTGTCTGACGTCATGCTCCCACCAGCGGTGCACAAGGGTTCTAGTTAACCTTTCTCCCATTCTGTCAGTAATGGGCCTCACTTTAACCTTGTGATAGTCAAGGGGAGGGGAAGGAAACCTAGGAAACGGGAACTTTAAAAAATCTTTTCATTTTGAAACAATCTTAGATTTTCAAAGGTACCACATTAGTACAGGGAGTTCCTGAATATGCTTCCCTCACCTCCCTGATGGTGGCTTCACAAACGACCTTGCACATCATTCATCAGGACTAAGAAACCAACCTTGCTACATGCTCCCAACGCAACTACACACTGTCTTCAGATCTCCCTGGTTTTCCTTCTACTGTCCCCTTTCATCTCCAGGATCCCGTCAGGGACACCACCTCCCACTTACCGTTCACATCTCCTCAGGCTCCTCCTCTCTGTGACCGCTCCTCTGTCTTTCCTCATCTTTCGTGACCATGACCCTTTGAAGAGTCCTGGTCAGGTGTGTTGTAGCATGTCCCTTATAATGGGTTTGTCTAATGCTTTGTCCTGATTAGACTGCAGTTATGAACTTTGGGACACCCTCACAGAAGGATGTGCCCTCCCATCCTTATGTGTCAGGGGTGCAAGCTGCCAACAGACTTACTGCTGGTGGCGTTGACCTTGGCCACCTAGTTCTGGTGGTGTCTGCTGGGTGTCTCTACTATAAAGTTTCTGTTTGTCCTCTCCCATACTCTATTTGGTTACAAGAAAGTCACTAAGTCCAACCCACACTTAAGCTGTACCTATTGGAGGGCGGAGTGTGAAGGAACTTGCGGTCCCATGATAAAACCCAACAGTGAGTAATATATCTTTTAGGGGAGATACTTTGAGACTGTGCAGCCATCCTGGTTCTCTCTGAAGTTCTGCCCACTGGTTTTAGCATTTGTCAGGATTCACAGCCACTGTTACTGATGGTGACTTCTTATCTCTCATAGTCCTTGTACATTTATGATTTGGAACTCTTCTGTAGGGAAGATCTGCCTCTTCCCTTCCATCTATTTATTTACGTAGGCGTTGACCTTGGCCACCTAGTTCTGGTGGTGTCTGCTGGGTGTCTCTACTATAAAGTTTCCGTTTGTCCTCTCCCATACTCTATTTGGTTACAAGAAAGTCACTAAATCCAACCCACACTTAAGCTGTACCTATTGGAGGGCGGAATGTGAAGGAACTTGTGGTCCCATGATAAAACCCAACAGTGAGTAATATATCTTTTAGGGGAGATACTTTGAGGCTGTGCAGCCATCCTGGTTCTCTCTGAAGTTCTGCCCACTGGTTTTAGCATTCGTCAGGATTCACAGCCACTATTACTGATGGTGACTTCTTATCTCTCGTAGTCTTTGTACATTTATGATTTGGAACTCTTCTGTAGGGAAGATCTGCCTCTTCCCTTCCATTTATTTACGTATGTTTATATGTGTGTGTGTATATATATATATATGTTGGTATGTGTGTGTGTGTGTGTGTGTGTGTGTGTGTGTGTGTGTGTGTGTGTGTGTATATATATATGTCGGTACGTGTATATATATATATATGTTGGTATGGCCTCTGGATATTGATTTTATTGTTTGGGTAATAATAATAATAATCTAATACTCTCATTATTTATTGTGTTGATCAAATTGTTTCAGGCTTCGCCATTGGGAAATTGACTCCTACGCCCTTCTGACATACCCCCCCATCCTCATTAAAAGAAATGTTTTCTTACTTTCTGGAACTATAAGATACTCCAGGCTCATCTTGTATTTTCCCTACCCGGCCTTAAAATCAGATCTGCAAGAAGGCTTGAACCAGGTTCCTTTTAAAACTTTCTAAGGTTGTACTGATAGTTTATAAGCAGTGTATTGGTCGGGGTTCTCCAGAGAAGCAGAACCAGCAGGATGCATTGAGATCCATGTAAAAAGAGATTTATTGTAGGAACTGGCTCACTCAATTGTGGAGGCCAAGGATTCCCATGATCCACCATCAGTAAGCAGAAGAACAGGAAAGACGCTGGTGTAATTTAGTGTGAGTCAGAAGGCCTGAAACTGGAACTGGCTGTTGGTTTAAGTCCAGGAGTCAGAAGGCCCAAGAACCAGGAGCTCTGATGTCTGAGGGCAGGAGAAGATGGGCGTCCCAGGTCCAGAGGAGAGAGAATTTTCCCTCCTCTACCACTGTGTTCCACTGTGGCCCTCAGTGGAGAACGGTGCCTGCCCACACCGAGGAGGACAATCTTCTGTACTTAGTCTACTGATTCAAATGCTAATCTCTCCCAGAAACACCTCCTAGACACACCCAGAAATAACATAACACCAGCTATCTGGGCATCCCTTAGCCCTGTCAAGTTGACATGCAAAATTAACCATCAGAAGTCCTCCCCTTGTCAGTTTGGCACCCATAGACATCTCCTTAAACCATGCTTAATCACCAAACAAAGGCAGTAACAGGATCCTAATTCCACCTAACATTATACAACTGAAAGCATTAATTTCTTCCCTGGAAAAGGAGGTAAAGTCCTTGAGTGACGTGCACTCTTCTGCTGAGATCCCGTAACTTAAGTACTATGATGTAAAATTAACAATACTATAATGCTGACGTAAAGTCAATGCATCTTATGTACTGATAGTTCATAGGGACTAAGAGAGGAGGAAAGAGAAGAAAGATATTTGCTTAACGTGTGCATTCACACACACAAATGTATTCATAGCAATAATAAGGAGGAAATGCCATGGCAGGTGGGAAATGCTGCGTGTGCTATTCTGATTTCCAGAGAGCACGTTTTAAACGTTACGTTCCTTAACCTACCGAGTGTACATCTTTCACTGCATCTTTACAACACAAGCAAGTATCTGTTTTCCTGGTGATGGCCTTTTATATGATAATGGTTATTTGCAAAGCAGTCTATGGGTGGGGCCCCCCAGGGTGGAGAATCTGCAACACTGAAGCCAGCAGAGGGGGTGGGGGGCTGCGGGTGGTGGTGATGGAGTGGGCAGATATTTCAGCCTTCTGAATGATTGATGTGTGTTGACCCGGTCACTGCCCCAGCGTTTGGCCATTACCACATCAGAAGGCAGTGAGATCACCCAGGGTGACTGTGCAAGCAGACTGGACCCTCCAGGATAAACCCTCGGGAATTCTATTTGTGGGACTTTCTTTATACCATCCTCAACATAGTTAACACACAGGGTGGACACTTACGTGATTCAGTGATGAGGATTTGGACCCGTGATGTCACTCTAAACATGTGTGAGAACCTTACTGCTGTCAACTGCAGAGCTGCGGAATGGCAGGGCGACAGCCGCTTTCTCCAGGACTGAAGGCTTTTGATTTAATTCCTGATCAGTGGTTATTGGGCTCCTGTGATCATCCTTTTGGTTTCCCCCAAAGCCTTCACGCTTTGACATTTTTTTCCATGACATGAGCCGTGTGACCTCTCTGTTCGGGTAGGAGTTAGCAATATGCACACACATCTGTTCCCCTCCCAGAGAAAGGCGCTGACATCTGAGGGGTGGGACCCCAGAGACAGAATGGCATTTCCATGTTGGTTGCCACAGCGGTTCAGGCAGGAAAGGGACCAGAAAGGGTCTCGGGTCGGGTATCTTCTGATGTAATTAGCCCATGTGAATCTCACCTCCTGCGGTTCGCTGGCTCAGGAGCTGAGCATTTGTCAGAGGCTGTGATGGGGCCCCCCACCTTGCAAGGGTAACATATGGCTGAGGAATTCGCATCACCAGGAGTCCTGTCTTGGGAGCTCTCTGTTCCCATATTCATCACTGAAACTAGCTGTGAGACGCCCTCTTTGGGAAGCAGTTTTCCCTGGTGCTGAAGTCCTCGGAAAAGAGAGCCATGGTGACTTTAAGAATCATCGTTGAAGTTTCCCATCTTTTCAGAGGCTGAGACTCAGTGAAAGCCTTTCAATCTCATCCTGTCGAAAGATAATTTTGGATAAAGACGTCAAAGGACTTAAGGATATTAAAGAGAGAAATGCAGGGTCTTACATGTAGGAAAAATTCTTGTAGTTTCTTAGCTCCTCTCAAATGAAGGAATTTGAAGAAAAAAAAAAAGAAGAAGCCATTATTTATTGAGCACTTTCCATGTGCTGGGCATATGTCAGTTTGAGCCATGTAAAACTGCCAGTTTTGTAAATTGAAATAGGTTGAAGGTCAGTAATCTCATATGGTTCAAAGTACAACATTATTTCTCACAAGACTATGAGATAGTTGGTAATATCCCCACTTACAGATGAATAAATTGAGGATCAGAGAGGTTACATAATGTGTCCTTGGTCACACAGTTAATAAGAGAGGCAGAACCAGGATTTAAATCCAAGTCTTTCTGACTCCAAATTTCATACATGGAATTACCTTGAAATAGTTCTCATTTAAACAAATTAATTTTTTAATAAAGCACTTTGAATGGTTTCTGACACAAGGTAAGTGCTATATAAACAAGGTTAAATGAGAATAAGTTAAGAAAATATTTTGTATTAATGCCAGGGATTATTATACATTAAATCCTCATCAGTTATTCAGCATAAAATCCTCCACATTTGACAGTGTTTAGGACCTGCCGAAAAGTCTCCCGATCCTCCACTCTGTCCATAAACCTCCAACATGGCCCAAAACACCATCCTTCATCCTCCAAAGCACATGGTCCACAGGCTTCTTGCATGCAGAACTTGCCCACAGACCCCAGATCAGATAAGTCTCCATTTTTCTTTTGGAAAATAAGAAAGCCATCACATGGACTTTTTTTTCCTTTTTTTTTAAAAAATAAACCATAGGATTATAGAAACATAGAGATGGAAAGTTCCATGGAGAGAGCATCTAGTCTAACTTCCTCTCCAATGGAGCACATCCTGAGAGCAGGAGGCAGGTGGCAGGAGAACTGAGGTTGATCTCATTTGAGCCCCACACCAGAGGCATGGCCTCGGATGCATCTCCTGATTTCTCTGGATCTCCGTTTGTTTGTCTGAAATGTCAGGACGGGGCAAGATCTCTAACATCCTGTTTTAGATTCAAAATTCCATACAATCATATGTTCTCACTATGGAATAATATATCCTTATGAAATGTCACATTTCTCATAGCATATGACTGCATGAGAGATGGTCATTGTCTTCTACTTAGAGCTATTTATTATGAATAGAAATTCACATATGTTTGAGTAAGTAACACATGCACCCAGAACAAAATTTACAAGGTACAAAAAGGTTTACAGTGAACAGTAATTCCACCCTGTCCACACTGTCCCCAGCCACCCAGTTTGCTTCCCAGGAGACAAGGGCGGTATCACTTTCTTGCCTATATCCTTCGAGATCTAGTCCATACAGGTAAAAGCACGTGCACCTGGGTACAGGTGTCACACAGCTTGCAAAGGGATTGACCAGACACCTCATTATACCTAACCTGTTTAGGGTTCACCACGTGCCTCAGGGCTGTCCCAGCTCGTGTTGGAGCAGTTCTCTCTCCATTGGCCTCTTTTGTACTCTTTCCTTTGGCACCTGACGTCCAGCTGTCTAGGATGGAGACTGATAAAATATCCAACCTATTGGACCTCCCTGCATCCTGGGACAGAAGAAGCTGATGGAGAGGCCAAATTTGGGGAGGGTGTGGAAAAGGCTTAGTGGGAGAAGGGGCATATCTTTCCTCCTTCATGTAGGAAGTCTGAATGACGTCTAGGAAGGGAGGAGAAAGAATCCCACCAAAGAAGAGCAGGGAACATCTCTTCAGCAACACTTTTTATTACGTGTGTGTCTGAAGCACTTCCAGCAAAGAAATTGGTCTTGGAAGTCGGGACGGTTAACGCGGCAAACATCTCCACATGGCCACTGCTGGTGGTGTTAATGTGGCAGTCCTTTGCACCTGCCACATTTGAATGTCCTCACTGTGGCTTACATGTTCTGGCCCTGTCCACCTTCACGGCCTGACCCTAAACTGCCCGCACCCTGACCTCATGATCATCTTTTTCTGTCCCTCCACCCCTAGCTCCTCCCCAGCTTGAGGTTCCCAAATTTGCTGGCTGGGTCACTCGCTCACTCTTCCCGAGGTGATTCACAGAAGTGGCTCATCCTCACTGTTTAGTCATCCTCAAATGTCCCTGCCTCAGAGAACCCACCCGCCCCCCCCATCTAAACTATCTCCTCCTCAGTGATTCCCATTGTCCTGCTCCATATTTTTGATAGCATTTAACACAGCCTGAAATTCAATTATTATTTACATTTTGTTACATTTATCACATGTTTGTTTATATTTTCTCTCTCTTTCACCAGTAGGCTACAAGGTCTGTGAATGGGAGGGTTTTGGTCTGGTTCCCTACACTGTTCCCCAGTACATAGAAAAGCACATAGTAGGTGCTCAATACACACGTATTGAATTGTTCAGTGAGTAATATGAAATTTTAAAGTATCTGTTTTACTCATTTTCTTAAAGATTAGCTGAACGTATGTTAGAGCAGAGCTCCTTCTTGATGGTACAGAATGTCCTTTGTGAGTCATTTCTAAGATATAAACCCAGAAGAGGGCAGTTATGAAGCAGAACTTTAATTCCCTAAAGGAGGACACCCATTCCCTCTGGGGAGGCTCCTGGGAAGATCATAGGGTTGGCCAACATCTGCCCATTCCTAGAATGCTGCCTCCCATCCCACCACCCCGCCAGGCCTGGCTCCCTGCTGCTGGTCTGGCACGTGCAGCAACAGATGGAGAGTTCTACGTATGTGCTACTGGACACAGCTGGCTATTGAGCACTTGGAATGTAGCTAGTGCAATTGAGGACCTAATTTTAATTGGTTTAATTTTAATTTATTTAAATGTAAAGAACCACATGTGGCTAGTGGCTACCATATTGGACAGTGTGGCCGTGACCTGTTAAGCCAAACCAGGATGCTGCTGTCCTGATTTATTCCTCAGGACAGCCTAGGAGATGTGGCTACAGTTATTATTCCATTTTACAGATGAGAAAACTGAGGCCCAGGGAGGTAACTAACTTACACAGCTTCCCCCAACAGGGGTCACCAGAGCCAGGACTGTCCCCCCTCCCCCAAGCCTGCACCCTTCAATGCTGCACACACCACCCTCTCTGTGCTCCAGCCAGCGTCCGTTCCCCCTCTTGGGGCAGCTCACTCAATGGGAAGGGCATTGGCTTTGGAATAACCTGCGTTAAAATGCCAGCTCCACCATGAGCCAGCTGCGACTTTGCGCAAAGCCCATCATTTCTCTGAAGCCCCCAACTTGCGTTGGCTGCACCCTCCTTCCAGCACTGCCCACACCCAGCCCAGGTAACTCCAACTCCACCTTCAGACCCCCAGCACGCATCCTACTCAAACTCCCGTTGAGATCAGCTCTCTGCACCTGGCCATCAGTCACTTCTGCATTAGTTCCTGTTCTGATTCTCTCTCGATATGTTACAAACCACTTAATGGTTTAAACAGCAGGACTCATGGGTCAGGAACTCAGGAGGGGCTCAGCAGGGCAGTTCTCACTAGAGGCCCCTCTGGTTGCTGTCAGATATTGACTGGACATCCAAGATGGTGTACACACATGCTGGTGGTTGGCGCAGGATGTCGCCTGGAATCTCAGCCATTCATGGACTACGTCCAGTATGTGGCTCCTCCATGTGGCTTGGTCTAACCACTACATGGCATTTGCATTCACCAGAAAGAGCCTCCTGAGAGTGAGCATCCCGAGAGATCCAGGAGGCAGATGTCAGTCTTCCTACAACCCACTCCTGTGAGTCCCACAAGGTCACTTCTGCAGCCTGTCATTGGTCAAACCAGTCACTAAGGCCAGCACAGGCTCATGGGAGGGCGTTAGAGCCCAGCTCTTGCTGGAGAAGTGGGAATGTCACTTTGTAGGAGTGGCATGAGGAAGGGAGACACTGTTGTGGCCACCTTTGGAATGTAAAACCTGTCATAGAATGAAGGTGAAATACATTAGCCTGTGCCCTTTCTCAGGGGACATTGCATTTAAGCTTGATTTCTTATTGTCAGGTTAAAAACTACTTTTCTAGAAAATAATGCCTGGCTTCGCACCCACTGCTCCTCACTGTGGTTTCCAGCAATTCTTCTGTTCCTGCGTGTGTTGGGGGAGGGATGTACCATCAGCAGTTTCTCTATCTGGAGTGCCATCTAATTTTCTAGAAGAATAATAGTATCCTTTAAAATTATTACAATTCACAATAATAAGGATGGCAATACCTAACATTTATTGAGAGCTTTTTATGGAAATGGCCAAGTGCTAAGGACTTTATACCTTTCTTCTCATTTAATTCTTTCTGAAGAACGATTATTCCCACTCCAAGAGGCGGAATGATCCAGGATGATCTAATTAATAACTAGGGAAACCCAGATTTTTAGATCATCTCCTTGACAAAATCTGTCAGCGTGGACCTTGACTGACACACATATATATGGACGTATAAGGGGACTCATTGCAGGGAACTGGGAAGGGACTCACGCAGGTGTGGAGACTGGCTAAGCAAGTCTGCAGTTTCCATGGCAAGTGGGCAGGAAGGGAAGGCCGTGAGCTGGGATTCGTGGGTACAAGCCAAGGCTCTGTTATCCACAGGCGGGCCTCGCTCCCGCTGTCTCTCCCACTCTGTCTCTCTCTCTCTTTCTCTTCTCTATCTCTCTGTCTCTCTCTCTGTCTGTCTTTTCTCCCTCTTTCTTTCTCTTTCTGTATCTCTCACTGTCTCTCTCCCTCTTTCTTTCTCTCTTTCTCCCTCCCTCGCTCTGTCTAAACCCTCCTGTAAAGGGCTTCCCACTGATTAAGGCAGGCCCACCCAGGACAATCCCCCTCATTTGGAACTGGCTGCGCAGGGGCTCCATCACCCCACACCACCCCTTTGCGACGTGCCTCGGTCCATGTTTGGCTGCCTGACCCCAGCGGCAGGTGCGCCACTCTGCCTCGCTGCCTCCAGCCTTTCTCTCGTTTTCAAAGTTGCCCCTTGTCACGGGGTCAAGGCAACTTTCTGCTGCATTCCCAAGTCTGCGGGCAGAGGGACTGCCGTGCAGGGGATTTTGCAGGGAATCCATGCCTGAGATTGGGCATCTGTTTCCTCCCTGTGCCCCTTCACCCATGGGTCCAAATTCCTCACAGCCCCCGAGGCCAGGCCACACCAGGTGGGACAGCTCTCTGACCCCACCCCAACCTGGGAGTTGAGGTGCCACAGGGCATGTGCTCACCTTGGTGATAACCTGAGCAACCTCAGACGGTGGGTGTGTCAGTGACTTCCCAAAGGTGACTTCCCACTCTGTGTAAACTCACGGCCAACATGTCACACGAACCCCCGTGTACAGAGATACAGTGACAGTGATGAGAGCCCCTCCTCACCTGGTAAAGCCAGCTCACCCTCCAGACCTGCCTCCATCACCACGTCCTCCAGGAAGCCCTCCTCATACACCAAACTCCCCAGTCACGTGCCCCTACGGGGCACTTGTAAGAGTGGTGTTGAACAGGCCGTAAGTAAACGCGTCCATGTAATGCTGAACAGAAGCCTCGAGTCCCAAAGTGACACACACACTGCGACTGTGTTTTTGTAAAGTTCAAAAACAGGCAAAACCCCCGACATTGCTTGTTCTGCTGTCAGTGTGAGGAAGAGCGAGGGCGACTGTCAGGGGCTCGGCCATCAGCTGGGGTTGGCAGGTGCTGTGTGGGAAGGAGCACAGGCAAAACCCCCGACATTGCTTGTTCTGCTGTCAGTGTGAGGAAGAGCGAGGGCGACTGCCAGGGGCTCGGCCATCAGCTGGGGTTGGCAGGTGCTGTGTGGGAAGGAGTGATGGGCCGGGGATGTCATGATTTCTCCACTGGACTGTCAAGACATGACACTCATGTGATAGTTATCTGTTACCTGTGCATGCGGGCTTTATGCCTTTTCTTGTATACAGATTATTTTCACAATGAAAATTTGTTTCATACCTTATATGAGTCATCCCACAGCTCATCCCTAGGGACAGTCTGGACCAACCCTAAGAGCATCAGCATCTTAGCTTCTTGAAGGAACTGGCTGCAGATGCTGGTTCCAAGACTTCCCAGTGTGGACAGGTCTTGGCTTTTCTGGGTCTCAGTATTTTCACCTGTAAAATAGAAATGATAGACCCACCAGGCAAGGTTGTTGGGAAAAAACCACATTCAGATGCTAGAGCGATCATGGCTCACTTAGAGCCTTGAGAGGACTCTTCAGGGTTGCAGCGGGGCTTTCCAAAAGCAGATTTGCTATTAAGCACACANCTGCAGATGCTGGTTCCAAGACTTCCCAGTGTGGACAGGTCTTGGCTTTTCTGGGTCTCAGTTTTTTCACCTGTAAAATAGAAATGATAGGCCCACCAGGCAAGGTTGTTGGAAAAAAACCACATTCAGATGCTAGAGCGATCATGGCTCACTTAGAGCCTTGAGAGGACTCTTCAGGGTTGCAGCAGGACTTTCCAAAAGCAGATTTGCTATTAAGTACACATACGTCGTATGCCCACGGGGCAGTGTTAGCTTGTCCACAGGAGGCAGCAGAGAGCAAAAATAAAGAACCCCAAGCTCGAAGTCTGATGGGGAAGAGGGTTCTTAAATTGCCCCAGGCATCCCTGTGAGTTGAGTTGCGCCATGGTAAGAGCCAGGACGAGGGCCACTGATTTATTTATGTTACTGTGGATAGACTTGTGTGTCCTTTACAGCTTGGGGCAGGTAAAGATGATGCTACCATCAGCTGTCTTGTGCAGGTGTCCCAATGCACCTGGGCATGAGCTTTTTCAGGGGATTCACTTAGGAATGGAGTTACTGATTATAGGAAATGCTCAGCTTCAACTTTCTAGAGAACGCCAAACTGCTTTTCCAAGAGATGTTCTGGTCAGTGCAGTGTTTCCTTTCCATCTGGTGCCTCCATGTAACTTCTACCCATGGGTGAAATCGTGTCCTCTGAGACCCAGAGGGACCGTCCAGTTCCAATCCTTCTTGCCCATGGATAGCACAGTGCTGGTGCATAATAGGCGCTCAATTAGATATCTGTGAGTGGACTGATCGATGAGTTCAATTTGAAAATGGTGCTTCCACCTTCCTTTTTTCTTTGATGTTCAAATCTTTTCAACCAGAGCTATACCAGCCCGTAAGCCATCTTCATGCAAATTAAAGAAAGATATGTCCTCTGGGTGGGCAAACTGCAAAAAGTCACCCCCTCCGCGTGGAAGCAGCCCCAGTAGCTCAGGGCATGAGCAGTGGGTTCCTGGTGCCTTGGTGAAGGACACCGGGCACAACCCCAAGCAGCAGCCCTTCATCCCCCTGCCTCCCCATGGTCTGTGACCACGTTCCCATTAACCAATATTCTCCTTAAACAGCAGCACCCAGAATGTAATGTAATGATCAAGTCTTTCTAGTTCCCAAGAAAGCAAATTTTATAAACATGTAAATGGAGGCACGGAGTTGAAAAAAACATTACAAGATTTCTGTTCATCTGTGAGCTTCAAGGAAACAAGAGCTGTGGATGAGGTCCCCAATCCCCTAGTTAAAGCTGAGTTTAATCCTAAACCCTGGGACTCCCCTCCTGGCTTCTGATGTGGAGTCTCAGCAGGATGCCCAGTGACACTCAGCTCCAAGAAAACCTGTCACATCACGGCCCCCACTGCCAGAGGATGCAGGTAACTTCAGTGCTCGACTTCCAGAAAAGGGCTTGACTTAGACACAGCAGATTGGGGTTAACCTGCTCAATTCAACCAACTAGGGAACAAGTCACATTCCACACTCACAGGCAGCGTCTGGACCCAACATGCTGTGTAAGAACGTGAACATGAGTGGAACTCCCTAGTAAACAAAGCACAGCCCGGGGCAGCCAAGCCATGCCAGTGTTTTCTAAAATGGCATTTTATTGCCTACATAATGCAATTTCATGACAAATCCTGGGCTGCCCCCTCACACCCCATATTAAGTTATTTCTTTTTATTATGCTCATTTTATTAATGATGTCATGACATGGCCCATCAACCCTTAATTAAAACCATGGCTGCAACGTTAGGCTTCTTTAAGCCACAAAAGCCAGGGCTTTGGAGAGGTCTGTTTGAAAACTCGCTGATGCTAGGACAGATGAGGACTCTGTTGGTTTTTAGGCAGTCTGTGGATTTCTAAGAGGAATCAAGAGATTTTCAGGGGTGCTGGGGTCTGGAGGGAATCCAGGGTGTTATGAGTTGAACTTTGCTCCCAGAAAAAAATACGTTTAGTCCTAACCCCCAGAACCCCTGAATGTGACTTTATTTGAGGGTTGTCACAGATGTAATTAGTTAAGTCAAGATGAGGTCATACCAGAATAAGTTGTCCTCTAATTGAACATGGCTGGTGTCCTCATAAGAAGACGGCCATGCGAAGACCCAGAAACACAGGGAGAACACCGTGTGGTGACGAACATGGAGATTGGGGCGATGCTTCTGCAAGCCTCAGGACAGGCAAGGTGGCCAGCCATCACAGAAGCTGGCAGAGGCCTGGGATAGATTCTGCCTCTCAGCCACAAAAGGCACAAAACCAGTGACCCCCTCATTTTAGACTTTTGGCCTCCAGAACCACATGTGAGATCATACATCTCTGTTGCTGTGAGCCACCCAGTTTGTGGCACTTTGTTATGGCAGCCACAGGAGACTCATACACAGGGTTTGGCTGAATCTCCTTGAACTTGATTGCACAGCCAGCATGCACACAAATTAACCTCAATCCCGTCTTCCCCAGTGGTCACCCTGGCCTGAACATTAAGGTGTTTTTTGTATTTGGATTTTCTCTGCAGGGTGCCCCAGCCCTGTCCATAGTTATGATCTGAGAGCTCAGCATCTGGGGAGAAATAAATACACCCACATCATTAATTATGGAAAGACCTCTAGGGAGGCTCTTGGAGCTCCTTGGGATTGAGCTTGTCTTGGGTTCCAAAAAGGGCTTTGGAAAACTGGGATGTCACAATCAGTCACTTTTCTTCTGAGTAGCACATGGGACCCTGACAAGGTCATTGGGTCTGAGAGAACATGTTCATTGCATCTTCAGAGAAGGTTCAGTCCCCATTTAAAGGTGGGGAAACAAAGGCTCACAGAGAAGCATGAGACCCCAGGTGACAGCCAAGATGTTTGAGCCTCAGTGACAAGTTGGCTGTGGTTACTAGACATGGGCTCACAGGGCACATGTGTCAGGGGGAGAAATGCATGTGTGTGTGTGTGTGTCATGTGTATGTATAATTACTCCCCACAAGGAGAGTGAAAACCCTATGTAGTTAAAAAATCACCCTGGGGAAAAAATGCAGTAAGGGGCCACTTTTATTAACTTATTAATTTTAATATTACCTACATAT
>NW_007734684.1:7959-12640 GCF_000696425.1 Galeopterus variegatus | reverse complement strand
CTAGACATGGGCTCACAGGGCACATGTGTCAGGGGGAGAAATGCATGTGTGTGTGTGTGTGTGTCATGTGTATGTATAATTACTCCCCACAAGGAGAGTGAAAACCCTATGTAGTTAAAAAGTCACCCTGGGGAAAAAATGCAGTAAGGGGCCACTTTTATTAACTTATTAATTTTAATATTACCTACATACATAATGTAATCCAAGCAATGGCAGAAGGAAAGACAGTTTAGTGTTTTACACGCAAACACCCTAGAATGTATTCATATGAATAAACATCGTCTCTTTCCAAGAAGTCTGCTTGGAAATCTCATGTTAAACTACCAACAAAATCAGTCTTAGCAACAGCTTGCATTTTTAAAATAAAAAATTATAGTTTTTTCCCTAATTAAAAAATAATATAGCATTGTAGAAAAGTTCAAAAAGACAAAAACAAGTGTATAAAAGAAAATTTTTTAATTATCATAATTTTATCAACCAAGGACATACCAAGATGTTAGCATAGTTCTTTCTAGCTTCTTTTTGTGTATATATGTGCAATTTTGAATTCCATTTTTTATACATAATATAATTTTTAAATTGTTATTAGAAATGACACTATAAGAATGCTAATTATTAATGTTGCTAGCAATTCTTCATAATCATTATTGTTGGTGCATGTTTTAAATCAGACTCAGCCTCGACTCTCTTGTGATCATTGACAAAGACCCAAGAGTGGAAACACGAAGAAAAACACTTCCGTGCCATGGAGGCCCCGTGGAAAGGTGCGTTCCCCTCCAGGGACTGGGTAGACTGATCTTTCCACTGGACTTATGTACTCACCTTTTAAGGAGATTGGTACCTGTGAGATGTACCATGAATGCAGCAGTTACATTTTAAAGTAATTCTCAGGCAATAACATTCTTACACAGTCATTAAGGAAATCCTACAAATATCACTTGAAATTATTATTCATTTTAATCTAAATTGCATTTATTTATTTATTGCAGAGGTTAATTGCTATGTGGTTCCAACATCAAAAGATACAAAAGAATAGTGAAAAAACTTTTCCTTCCACCCCATCCCCCAGTGCCCAGTGTCCCTCTCTGAAGGCAAAAGTCGACAGTTTCTTATGTATTCATCCAGAGAGGCTTATGATTATTCAGATACACACACAAATGCACATATATACAGTCATACATATATAATATATGTGTGCATATATACACTCCTCTCTTCTACAAATCTATTCTTCATACACAGTATTTTGCACAATTTTTTTTAAACAACTTTGTAATAAAGTTTTAGAAAGTGTTTCCATTCAATCCATCATTTTTTCCCAGCTACTTAAAATTGCATTGTTGGACATGTCATAATTTCTAAACATATACTGATAAATATCTGAGTTATTTCCAAACTTCTGCTATCACAAGCAAATGCTGCAATAGACAACCTTGTACATGAGTTTACCTTTAGGATAAATTGCTAGAAATAAAATGGTTGAATCAAAGAGAATGCACATCTTTAATTTGACAGGTATTGCCAAATGGCCCTCTTCAGAGGTGGTACTAACCCCCTCCCAGAAGCGATGTGTGAGAGCTAACACCACGTTGGGCTGAGAAAATACAAGCAGAAAGTGGCTTTCTGTCATAACAAAGGTTCTTTTAAGGACCAGTGCTAAGACTGGATCTGAAGGGTGTTTTGTTTTTCCTATTTTTACATAAAAACATAAATGCTAGAGGGGCTCCTTACCCAGCTTCAGAAACACTCACTGAAATAAGTTTCCGCTCTTATTTTCTGTATGTGAAGGTGATTGAGAGCTGGTGCGGTCTGTCTTCCTCCCAGGCTGTGAGAGGAAGATTCAGGCCACAGTCCTCCAACCCAGCTTCATGCACCTCCTGCAGTCCTGGGAGAGTTCTGTAGGAACAACCTCTATCCCAATACCCTCTATCTCAGCTTTCAACTGCAGTCCACGAATACCATATTATCCTACTGGATGTAAAATAACAGTTTTCACCTTTTAATCTCCCTTACAATTGCTGTGACATTTAACAATGGAGTGTTTCTTATAAAGTTCACAATTTATCTCATCATTACAGCATCATCAACTTGACAAAGACGGTGGCCACCTAAATCAGAAGCACCATGAACCCCAATATCTGCAGGTTCACTTTGGTCTTCAGATTCTGAACCACATGTTCTGTGAGCATCAGGATTCGGCAGAGTTATAACAGCGATGATGACACCACAAACCACTAAATAGCAGACATGGTGCTAAGCACTTCAGAGGTATTTAACCATTTTCCTCATTGAGAATCCCCATGGTGTTCCCAGCGGGTGGTTGTGATAGTCATGCACACTGAATAAGGCCATGCAGGCAGTAAAAGCCCAGGATGCTCAACAACTCACAGGCACGTTGCATGCCCATCAGCAGGGCATGGCAGAGTCGGATCCAATCACTTCCTTTCCCAAATTCCATGTGTTCCCAGAGACCTTGAAGTTGGAACTCCTGCATTCTGCCCAGACATTCCACTCTTTGTACACATTCAATTGCATGTACCTAATGGCGTCACTAAAGAGCTGTTCTGCTAGCATCTTCTGTCACGGGCGCCTGGGCAGGCTTTATCTGAGATCCAGTCTGACTTGCTGCTTTTCGTAAGTCATTTTGAATCTCACTCCAAAATCTATATGAAAAGGCTCACCTTTGAAAACTTTTGCCCAGAGCTTATGTTCCTACACATATTTTATTGCCAAACAACAGAAGTAAGACTTTCTCCTATTATTCAAAACTCTTCAAAAATTTTAAAAGAAAAATATGTACTCACCTTGGATTTTATGTGAGCATAAACATTTTTGGTTTTATTTTTTAATCAATTAACATGCATTGTCAGTGTGTGATTTTATTGGCTCTAGAATCATTCTTCCTCTAGAAGAATTAACATGTTATCATGAAAATCAGAAAACAAAACAAAACAATCTATTCTGCACTTCGGTAGAATATGTTGGCTGAATAATAATAATGAGACTATTTGGGGGAGTTGGGGCATCTAAGTTCTTGTTTTGCTTTGGATGTTTTAATGATTTGGGGGGTGGGGGCAGGACTTGCTGCCCTGGGTTTAGGTGATGCTGGTGGTCCCACTGCAATACAAATCTATTGCTCAGGCAGAGAAGTTAGCTTGGGATGGAGGTTCTCAACAAGGAGTGACTTCGCTGCCCATGGGCAACATGCAATGCCTGGAGAGGTTTTTGGTTGTCACAGCTTGAAGCATGTTATTGGTATATGCTGGAAAGATGCTACAATGGGCTAAATAGACCCCATAACGAAGAATTATTCTACCCAAAATGTCAGTAATGCGAAGGGTGAAAAACTCCAACCTAAGATGATTTTTTAAATTATATATACATAATTTTTAATATTTAAATTTATTGATATCATATAAAATATAACATTTAAACATTTTAAGACAATTTTTTAAATTTTAGATTTTATTATTTTAAACAGTTATATATGCATTCACACAAACACACATACATTTCCTTTCTTGCCGAGGCACCCAGGTGAACTGACTTGGGTCTCCCCACCTCCACCCAGTAGGAGATGCCACGCCTCCTCCTCCTGGGTCGGCTCCTTGGTTTGGTGGAACACGTCATCCATCAGCTTCTGGGAAAAGGTGTGCGGGCATTCCTCAGCCCCTCGGATGCCTGAGAATGGCGGTCTTCAACTCTCAAGTTGATGGATGGCCTCACTGAGTTGAGAATTCTCAGGCGCAGATGCTTTTCGTTCAGAATTCCAGGCTCTGCCCGGCATTTTCTAGGTCCCCATGCTGGTGTCAAGAAGACTCAGTTTTTCCTCACTTACTGTGAGATTCCCTTACCTTTCCCTTCCACCTTTTTACTAGAGTGTTTTCACTTATGCTGTCATATGTTTTCACTGCCAAGAGCTTTTTGAGGGACATTGTTTTCTTCCACTTTTAATAAAATACTTTCTTTCGTGGATGCAATATTTTATCTCTCTGAGGTCATTAATGATAGACTTTTAAAAATTCTTCTCACTGAACAGTCCCTTTTTTCTCCCTTTGCCTTTTTTCTTCTGTGATTAAATACACACACTATAAAATTGCCTTTTTAACTACTTAAAACTTTCGATCCAGTGGCACTAAGTACATTAGCAATGTGGTGCACTGGTCAGCACGCTCTGGCCCCAGAATGTTTTCATCCCCCATAGGAAACCCTGTGCCCATCAGCAGTAGCTCTCCATCCCCCCTTCCCTCCCTGACAACCAGGCAGCACTGCCTCTCTCTGTGGACTGGCCTGTTCTGCACATTTCGTATAAAGGTGTCATACACCGTGTGGCCTCTCTGAGGTGGTGATCCTGGGTGACCATCTTCTATTTAAGAGCAGAGCTGAAGGCAAAGGGGTGCCCCAGGGAGCGTGGGGAGGACGTGAGCTGGTTCCCCTCTGGGGAGCTGGAGGGGCACGTCACTGGGGACCCCCGACGTCAGCACATTTGGCCATTTCCTCTTGGACTCCAGATCCCTACGGGGGGCTATTCTTCCTGCCTGGAGGAGGAGGTTCCAGCTGCGAATGTTATTTGAGTAGGTGGGTGGTGAGGGCTTGGGGTGGGGGAAAGTGGACCTCCTCAGTGAGTGTGTCGTGCTCGCTAAGTCCCCTGCTTTCAGCACAGAGCACCCCCCCCCCCCCC
>NW_007734684.1:0-7228 GCF_000696425.1 Galeopterus variegatus | reverse complement strand
TCCGCTCCTGAGACCATCTGTGCTGCCTTGTAGAGAATGAATGTGCCCCCGCCTGTGCTGAAGTGGGCGGGCTCTACCTGTCTATCCTGATGCTGCCTGTTCCTGAGCCTTCTGGGGCTCTCTGCCCCACATTGGGGTGTCCCGCCTCTCCAATGCTGTGTGAGGACCCAACTTCCCAGGCTTGGCTGGGTCAGCGATCACGCGTCCCTGCTCTTGGAGTGTCCAGGAGTCTCTGCAGTTTCCTCCTCTCTTGTCGGACTCTGGGGTGTGTGCCTTCAACAAAATCCCTTCCACATCGTTCAGCGACACTTCAGAAGGGAGCCTCTGCTAACCCCCGACACGACCCTGACACTGCCCTCTTCCCTGTGCCCCGCATGCCCCTATCCCTGGTGCTGATAAGTTGTGTGTCCGAGAATAAGGACCATCTTCTCCAACTGTGGTGTCATCCACAGCAGCCACCACAGATGATGAGCCCAAGAACCCCTCGGATGTCATATGGACAAAGGACAAAGTGGCCGTGCCCCATTTCATTTCCTCCCCGCACCCCACTGTGCTGCCTCTAAGGCTCCACCTGCGTGGAAAGTGAATCCGTGGTCACCGTGCATGCCCAGCCACATGGCCAGGATTGTTAAGGTGCAGTCCTGCCCAAGTGAGGGGCTTCATGTTTCTAAGCCTGGTAGGTACCTGGGAGGAGGAGGGAGACCTGAGGGGGCAGCACATCGCCCTCCTTCACTGCCTGACGCCATTGCTCCCTGTGCAGGTGCCAAACTTCATCCAAGTGCAGTAGGGCCAGTTAAGCCACGAGGGGTGGGGGCTCACCAGCCCCCCAGCCTGGGAGTGCGCTGCCCAGCATCTGCCTTCAACCTGTGCCTCATCCTGGGAGGGGGTCACGCTGCAAACACCCAATTCAGCTCAGACCTCAGGGCAGTTCTGGAACCAGCTCCCCTCCCCCGCCATACCCTTACTGTGTCTGAGGTCAGAGGGCACGGCGCTGGATTTAAACCAATCACCAGCTCACAATTCTACAGACTTTTATCACAATGCAAGTTAAAAGGCCAGAAAGGACAGAATCCAATCACCACGCGTGTTTTCAAATAGACAAATATAGTAAAGAGTGTATGTCACAACTGGTAAAACGTGCATGCAGTGACAGTAGCTTTCAGGGGTTTTAATGTACCTGGACAACTTAAAATAAAATGAGCTGGTTCGCGAAGGAAAGAAAATAGAATGTTCTTAACACCCCCCCCCCCAAAAAAAATCCCAAGATTCTCATCCCAGGAAATCAGTGACCCCTGCACAGACGGGCCCTTGGACTAAAGGGTCATTCCAAGTGGGAAAATGAGAACAAGATCTCCATTACAGAGAGAGCCCGGGTAAAGGAATACCAATTGGTACCAATTAGAGACGGATCAGATAGGTGGGGGAAAGTTCAGCTCCCCTCTGGGGTATATTTATTTATGCTCTCTAGAGCCAAGGCCTCGTTAACCTGTGACTGGCTATCGGCTTCCCCCATCAGTGACCCAATCCACAGTCTCTTCATGAGGTTTTCAACTGCAGATGACTCTACTCCACATTATTTGTAAACACGTTGCAGAGGGCACATTTTCTCCAACTGTCTGAAGAATCTGAAACCCAACTGCCTACCAGGACCAGGAAAGTAACGTGGACCAGTTGAGCAGGTGAACGGCAGGTAATAGGAGTGGTGAGGACCGTGGCACACTGAGAGCCCATGCCCTGCCCAAAGTGACAGCCATGGCCAAACTGCAGGCTCTCATTTCCAGGGCAGTCCGGCCCTCTGTAGCAGCATGATAACTGGGTTTATAGGTGAGATGTCCCTATGTTTAAAACAATATGGGCCAGTAAAATATGCTTGTGGCAGCTGAAGGCTTCTGGACTGAAGTTACAGAAAATGACGGTGTCTTCTCTCTATGCATTGACCAAACCTTCTGTCCACCCATGAAGGGACAGCCTTTGATGATGTGTGAAATAGAGACTGTGGTCTAGCCATTGACTTCCAGCTGGGCCAGAAAGCATCCAACCCTTTGCCTCATCCGCGCCCCCTGTCAGGAGGCCCTTCCTGCTTCTCTCTAAATGCGGGTCGAGTAAGGAAGTCATGAGGTGGGTTTTTAGCACAAATTCATGAGACACATGTTCATGATTTTGTAATCACCCTATGCATGGGGCTACAGCCTGACTATAAGTTGGAACACTTACTGTAGACGTGGAGCTCCTGACACTTGGTCCCTTCTCCATAGTAGCGTTACTCGTTTATGCACCAGTACTTGCTAGATGCCCATCATGGTAAGATACTGTGGTCTATAACTTTATGAGGTTGATTACTACGATCTCAAACACTGTTCTCAGAGCTGGCTCTGCCTCAGACTCACCTGGGGACTCTGGCACAGTATGATGCTTGGTGCTTCCCTTGAGTGACAGGTGAGAATCTCTGGGGTGGAGCCCAGCATCGTGTATGAGGTTGATTACTACGATCTCAAACACTGTTCTCAGAGCTGGCTCTGCCTCAGACTCACCTGGAGACTCTGGCACAGTATGATGCTTGGTGCTTCCCTTGAGTGACAGGTGAGAATCTCTGGGGTGGAGCCCAGCATCGTGTATCAATAAGCCTCAGCTGTCTGCCATTGGTGGTCCTTTCAGCCTAAGCATTTTCATGAAACCTTCTTATCCAACTAGCATCTCTCCCTTGAAATGTCTCAGAATGTGTCAAGCTGGCTTCTGCTCTTTTGACACTTGGGATTGAGAAAATGAGAAGACCGAGCTGATTCCTAAGGTCAGGGACCCCATCTCATGACGTGAGGCCTCAGCACCTCTGGCAGTGTGGGTTTGATCAATGAGTGTTTGTGGTGCAGGCCTGCCCTTTCAAAATGACCAGGTATATCAGTGTGACGTTCTTGTTAGGAGAAAATAATCTGTTGCCTGGTTTAATAGGTTAATGGCTTCTCTTTCTAGAGAGGCCCATAACCTGAAACCCACATGAATGTAAGAGATGCAGAATTAGGATGGTCTGATGGCCCTAAACAAGAGGCAGAGCTCACGGGAGCAGTGGCCTTTCAGCTGAGAGGAAACATCCCAGCTGGGCACACTGGGAGCTCCCTGCTGTGTAGGTATGCCTGGTGCACTGCACACGAGCAAACACAGCTACGCACAGGAACAGCTCCAGGCTGGGCATTCAGATGCTAACCAGAGTAAGCCTGGCGTTGCTAACTCTGACATCCTGGAAACCAGACACTGTAGGTCATCAGACCACAATGACAAGCAGCAGGTTGTGCCCAGAGCCCTCCCTGGTCCCCAGGTTCAAATCCCAGAGATTGGCCTTTGCTCCAGATTACTCTTTCTCCCTTCAGTGGGACAATAATCCTTGAAACACAATTTAACTCCACTCTGCCTGATCCTCCTAGGTCAGGGTCACATTTCAGCACAATAGGGGACACAGTGCAAGGGGCTGGTGTTCACTTTCCAGTTGTTATTTCCAGTTTACCGCACAGAACTGGGTCTCTCAGTGAGTAACAAACAGCTACTGAAATCTGTCCAGGCTTGGCTGGTTTGTCTGTTTCTTTCTTCCTTTCTTTCTTTTGCAGGTAGTAACCGCCCATAAACCCATCAAGGTAAGAAGGACAGGGGTGGCCTGCTGCAGGATAACATGCTTTAAATATGAGGAGAAAATCACGGTCCTCTCTCGAGATGGGACTGGACTGTGCACCAGTCACTCTCTATCTTTGTTTCACTCTGTGTCTCTTTAGCTTTCCTCATTCTTCATGGAAAAAATATGACTGCACCAACCCATTTTTTTATGGGTCCTGCATGAAAGATTTCAACCCAGACAAAATAAATAAATAAATGACAGAGAAATCACACTCATTCTTAGGCAAAGGACACAAAACCTGTGTCGGTTAAGCAAACAGATGAAGACAGAACAGTCACGCCCGTCTCTGGGCCGCAGGGATGTCCATCAATGTTGCACGGCTCTGCAGGAGACGAGCTGTGCATAAGGCTCATCCCTCTCTCCTCCTCTTTGTCTTTCCTCTGCTGCCTTCAAAAGCTCAGCCCGAGCCCTCTCCCAGAAGGGTAAAATTTCCAGGTGACAGATGTAAAGAGTAAAGCAACGTGAGGTCAAAGGCAAAAAGAAAACAGTCTCTCATGTGATTAATGGTTTGAATTTAATTAGTGGGGAAAGCCCAGATCAGACAGTTTGTGACTTGGTCAAGCCCCAGGTCCCTTCTTGCAAAATTGCAGAAAGCAAAAGTGTTGGTTGGAAGGCTGACCTTTCTGGGGTGCCTGTTGTTTTTTCTCTAGTTTAAATAGTGCATTAACAGGTTGGTGACGTTCCAAGCCAACGATGAAAAGGGTGGTTTTTAAGGTTGTAAATTTTTAAGTTTTTTGCACATAAAACAAGGTTTTGGAAAAATGGCAGCAGCAGCTTCTCCTCTTGTCCTCATTTTCTAATTCTGCGACTGTGAAGTAGGAGGGCCTTGGCTATAGGGTTTCTAAGAAGTCTGGGTTTAAAATTCTCATATCCGTAGAGGATTAAAGCAACTAGGAATGCCACCCTTCCAGGACTGAGTTAGGTCCTCTGAGCCACCCTGGCATTGGCTCACGAGTTTATTTACTTATTCCACAAATGTCCAGGCAGTAGCCGGGTGCCAGGGATGTGGCTTCCACAACCCTCCATCTCACGTTCTCTCCTGGAAGCAGATGGAGGCCCAAGGAGGGGAGAGACTCGGCCAAGATCACACTGCCATTGCCTCCTGACACCGAGCCACGGCCTTGTGGTCGCACCAGGCTCCCAGTGCCACCCACTAGAGAAAACCAGACAAAGAAGTCTCAACCAGGATTGAGAAATGGGTGAATGCATAATAATATTTTTAAAAATTGTATCTCAGAGTCACTTTAGGACAATGTTTCTCCACCTGGCTACACCGTACAATCACCTGGAGATCTTAAAAGAGAGAGAGAGATGCCCACCATCTCTCCAGACCAGTTAAGTCAGAATGGACTGGAGGAGGGGCTTGGGCGTCCATCGTTCTCAAAAGCTCCCAAGTGAGTCTGACGGCCACAATGAGCACCCCTGGCTTGGGGCAAAGACCTTCTGGGGGGCTCCGGGAGCTCAAGCGTGGGGCTGCTTGGGTGGAAAACCAAGAGCATGGCCTCCTGTGGAAACCCTGCGCAGCTAGTGTGTTCACCACCACAGCCTCAGTGTACTCACGAGTCAGCAGCCCCTGTCGTGTGGACAGCATGGAATTCCCTAGTTGTCCAGGTCAGCAAGCAGACGCCTGGAGTCACCCCTGGCACCCCACCTGTCCCTCCGCCCCTCCCCCAGCCGTGTCCTTTCTAACCGCTTGAATTGTTCTCAACTCCCTTCAGCATCTCCCCCTCCCCTCCCCTGTCGAGGTCCCCAGGGGGGCTTCTCTGCCTCCCCCCCCCCGCCTCTTCTTGCCCGGCCCCCTGCACCATCTCGTCTCCAAAGTGAAGACCTTTGGAAAAAGTCTTGTCCTTTTATGAAAGATGTGATTCTCCATGTCACTCACTGCCCCTGCCTCACAGGCCCCCCACCCCATTTTAAACACCACTCACCAGCTCCCTGTAGCTCCTGGGTACAGCCCTGCATCCCAACAGAGGCTCCTGCAGGGCCGTTGGCTTGCCCAGCGCCTGGTGCTGTGAGTCCCTCTGCTGCTCCCCTTACACCTGCTGCTCCCTGTCTTGAATGATCCCCTCCTCCCTTCTCCCCTCCCTCTGTCAGCAGCCCCCTACCCCCTCACCCTTTGCCCTCACTCTTCAGAGCTCAGCTCTCTGCCCAGCATCACTGCCAGGCTGGGCTCCTGGCTGTCCGCACCCAGGGTCCCTGTAGCTCTCCTTCACTGCACTTGCCACAGTCCATAATCCTATATTTATTGGCAATGTTACCTGATCACTGACTGTCCGCCTTCTGCAGGCATCTTAGGGTGAAGGACCATATATCATTTTGGTTGCTGTTGTATTCCATGAGCCTAACCCAGGGTGGGTGCGATGGACACAGAAAGCAGTCATGATCGGATGCACCGGCCCGTGAGTGGACGGAAGGAAGCAACAAGCTCAGTGAATGCCCGGAGCCTGTCATCTCGGCTTAGGTGTTCCAACTTCAGCCAGCACCTGCAGGTCCTTATTAACTGCATTTTGAAAGAAGGGCCTCCCATGGAAGCAGCAGCACGTGGAACACACGCCAGCTGTGTGTCTGCTGACGCACACTCTCCATGCGTCTGAGGGCTTGCTTCCCGCTTCCATGGCCGTCCCTCTGCATGGGGACGACAGCTTTTCTCCAGCCTGCCGCCGTGGGCACACCTCTGACCTGCTCCTGCCCACTTGTTTCCGCATCTGCCCCTCTGGGGACTCTGGGGATGAAGGTAACAGCCATCCCACAACAATGTCCTGTTTCCGTGGGCTCACAGACGCTGTCTGCACTTACTGCTCAGCCTGCTGAGAAGGGACCGTGGGTGCCTTCTGAATGGCAAACCATTAGAAACAAAACCAACATCAAACAAAAAACAAAGAAGCAGTCTTCCTTCTTCTAAAACAGGAAACAATAGGCAACTCCTTCCAATAGAGGTCCAGTTACAGACAGGACTTAGTGAATTCTGGTCACCCTCAAGAAAACTAAGGGACCATGTGACAGTCCTTCCAGCTTTCCGTTTGCAGGTGTGACTGCAGCAATGGCCTGGCACAACCAGAAGGGCTGGTTCTGGGCTCTTTGGTGGTCACCTGGAGAGGAGACCACATGTCCACATTTGCATGCCATGGTCCCAGTTTCTGCCCGTTGTCCTGGTGTCCCCCAGTCAGCACTCTTGTCAACTCTGAATGGCATCATGATTTGGACAATGTGTTGTATGGTCGTCCTGTCCATGACATGAGGATCAGCAGCCCAGCCTTTCCTCACTATGGAGATGTTCCCCCACTGGAACACAGCAAATGGGGAGTCAAAGCTGGTTCTCCTAGAGCCTAGGGGGGAACAGCCCTTAAAACCTTTTGACTTATCAGTCAGCTACATAAATCTAAAGTAGTTTGGCCCAAAGCCGGGCATGCCCATAACAGTTGCAGGGCTCAGAACAAGAGCAAATACGGAGGCCCCCACGTCTTATATTCAGATATTTAAACATTAAAAAACAAAGTGCAAAGAAGAGTTCCTGCTCCTAACTTGGCAAATGTACCTTCATAACTACCTGGAGAACTAGGTTTAAAT
>NW_007734683.1:85412-89013 GCF_000696425.1 Galeopterus variegatus | reverse complement strand
CTAGAATTAACCTTCACAATCCTTATCCATGTGGATATCTCTGGCATGACTAAACCTTGTGGGTCTGATGACCAGGATGGCACAGCCACTTGTACCACTGCCTGGACCTGCTACAGAGCTTTCTCTTGCTCTGGGCCCCCCTCAGAACCTGGCAGCCCTTCAAGTCACATGATAAATGGCTTAGACGGAATTCCCAAGGATGGCATATGCTCCAAAACTCAAAAAGGACTACCATGTGCTGTGTGTTGTTCTGAGTGGTGGGGCATAAGAGGTGTGAAAACTTGTTATTTACCCTAGAGGCAATGTCCTAGCATGCCCCAGACCCTGAGACCCCTAAGCCTTCCCCAATATGGCAGCCACCTAAATCTTTGTGGGGTATATTTCCTACCTTTTAGCACAGAGAGGGCAGCAGTCCTAAAACTTTTTGATCGCAAGTCCCCTTTATGTTCTTAAAAATTATGTAAGACCCAAAGAACTTTGTTCATGTGGGTTATATTTGTTTATATTTACCATATTAGAAATTGAAACTAAGAAATTTAAAATATTTAATTCCTTTAAAAACAGCAACAATAAACTATTACATGTCAACACAAATAACACTTTTTGTGAAAATTACTACATATTCCAAACAAACAAAATTATGAGGAAGAGTGGCATTGTTTTATACTTTTGCAAATATCTTGGACATCTGGTTTTATAGATGACATCTGGATTCTCTTATCTGCTTCTTCATTCAATCTGTTGAGATACATTATTTTGGTTGAAATATCTGGAGAAAAAAATCTGGTCTCACAATATGCAGTTGGTAAAGGACGAGTATTTTAATAGCCTCTTAAAGCGAATTGTAGCTGCCTGAGCGGCTGAGGGTGGGATGTGGGCATGGGGGGTGCAGCACATGGCTGAGCTAAGGTGGCAGTGGCCAGGACTGCATGGGCCTGGTGCTTGGCATGGCTTATTGTGAGAAATGCCCTCACCCATCCAATGCCAAAGGGTGGACACGGGGACACAAGGCACAGTGAAGCGAGACTTTAATTACGGCTTTGCAAGTCTGGGTGTCTGTGAATGAGACAGGCACATGGAAAAGGGCTGTAGCAAGCAATTTATTTACTAGTAAGCAAGTCCCTACCCCCACTTCCTCATTGGTTGAGTACTATGGGGTGTACAATCTTCTCAAAGGATGCCTGAAATTTAATACTCCCTTGCAAGGAATTCCTTTGTCAGGGCTCAGGACAAGCCTGCGTAAAAGGTGCCCCATGAAGGGAGAAACACCAGGGAATGAAGAAAAAAAAGGAGCTAACAACTAATTACCATCTCAATAAAACACCCTCAGATAAGTCATTTCTGAAAATGAATCACTTAGATCATTTTCTTACACTCGTTTGGGGCTCAGTCTGGTGGGCTGTACCTTCTTTCTAGCAGTGAATGGTCTATATTTCTCTACTGGTGATGTACTTGAATTAACTCCATCAAATTTCAACCAAGAAGTTATTCAAAGTGATAGTCTGTGGCTTGTTAAATTCTGTGCTCCATGGTGTGGTCACTGCCAACGGTTAACACCAGAATGAAAGCAAGCAGCAACTGCTTAAAAGATGTTGTGAAAGTCAGTGCTATTGATGCAGATAAACATCAATCCCCAGGAAGTCAGTATGGTGTTCAGGGATAGCCGACTATCAAGATTTTTGGATCTAACAAAAACAGACCTGAAGATTATCAGGGTGGCAGAACTGGTAAAGCCACTTAGAGGCTGTGCTCAATGCTGTGTACCAGCTCGTGAAGGATTGCTTTGGGGGAAGGAGTGGGGGATATAGTTCTAGAAAACAAGGTAGAAGTGATAGTTCAAGTAAGAAGGTTGTAATTGAGCTGACGGATAATAACTTTGATAAGAATGTCCTTGACAGTGAAGATGTTTGGATGGTAAAATTTTATGCTCCTTGGTGCAGACACTGTAAAAACCTAGGGCCAGAATGGGCTGCTGCAGCGACAGAGGTGAAAAAGCAAACAAGAGGAAAAGTGAAACTGGCAGTTGTGGACGCTGCAGTCAACCAGGCTCTAGCCATCCAGTACAGGATTAGGGGATTTCCTGCAATCAAGATATTTCAGAAGGGCGAGCCTCCTGTGGATCATGATGGTGGGTGGACAAGATCCGCTGTAGTTTCCTGGGCCCTTGATTTGTCTTCTGATAATACCTCACCACCTGAACTGCTTGAGATAATCAACCAGGACATTGCCAGGAGGACGTGTGAGGAGCATCAGCTTTGTGTGGTGGCTGTGCTGTCCCACATCCTTGATTCCGGAGCTGCAGGCAGAATTCTGAAGTTGGCAGACAAATACAAAAAGAAAATGCAGGGGACAGAAGCTGGAGCCCAGAATGAACTTGAGAATGCCGTGGGGATAGGAGGGTTTGGAAACCTTGCAATGGCTGCCATCAATGCCCGCAAGATGAAGTTTGCTCTGCTAAAAGGCTCTGTCGGTGAGCAAGGCATTAATGAGTTTCTCAGGGAGCTCTCCTTTGGGTAGGAGGCAGGACCTTCCCTACCATTTAGATTAAAGAGCCCTGGCATGGCAGGGATGGGGAGCTCCCCGTGGAGGATGACATTGACCTCAGTGATGTGGACCTTGACGACTTGGGGAAGGATGAGTTGTGAGAGCCACAGCAGAGGCTTTAAGCCATTTGCTTTTCTTGGGTGCAAGCAGATTTTTCCAGCAGTGAAGGAATATTTTTTTTTACAATCAGATGAATCTACCAGTGGCCTTTTTAACCAGGAAGTAGCACTTAATTGGTCATTTGAAAACACTGCAACAGCGAACTATTGCATCTGAAGAAAACATTGAAAAATACTATGAATTGTTGTAGCCAGTGAATTGGATTGTACTCTGTCACATAATATTTTGAAGAAAACTGAGCTGTTGAAATTCCCCTTCCTCTGACTGCTGCTTGAATGTTTCTGGAGGCTGTTTCTTATATACAGGTTTTTAAATGTGATTCCTTCATTTGAATACCAATAGTTTTTCCATTAAACAATAAAACAGTATTTTGGAAAATGCTGATAAATGTATGAAATTAGTGTCCACATCATAAATTCAGAGTGATATTTAGCCACTAAATTAATATTATGAAGTAAAGACCCTGATGTCTTTTCTCCTTATAAACTTTTTAAAAATGGAAAGCAAGGCCTCTTTGATTCAAATGACATCATCTGGACGCCCCCACAATACTGATCTTACATGGAAAACTGGGCTGTCAAGTGAGAGCGACATTTCATGCCCAGTATTTTGTCTTTGGGCCATCACCAGTGACTAATTATTAGGGAAGATAGCTGGTAGTACAGTTGGCCCAAGATTTTCTATGCTATTACCAATCTCAAAATATCCATTAAGACATGAAATACAGCAGCAGGCTACCAATTTATAGGTAGCTCACATTTATGTAAAACATGCAGAAAAATGAAGTTTGGAATTATGTTAGAATATAAAAGAGACAATTGGAAGGACTGAGAGCATTTTATTATAAGTTTAAAAAAATATATACAACTCTAACTAAAAAATAAATAAAAATAAAAATAAATAAATAAAAATAAAAATAAATAAAAAAAATAAATAA
>NW_007734683.1:84208-84674 GCF_000696425.1 Galeopterus variegatus | reverse complement strand
ATGCTACAACAAAACTTGATGAGTGATAATTTCTAAAGGTTAGTGGCAATATGAAACTGAAATTGTATCAATGAACTTTTATGCACTAAGTTAAAAATCCACTGGTCTACCTCACACTTTGAATGGATCTCTTACCTGTGCATGATTTTGTAACAACATGCATCAGTCATTTTGAAACATACCGGTTCATGGAGTTATACAGATCTTACAAATGTTGACATATTTCATCACAAAATATCAAGAAGTCACATTTATTGATATCATCTCTGATCCCATCAGAAAAGTTTAAGTATTGGGAAAAAATCAAGATCACGGTGGCAAATAGAACTTTCTAAAATTCGAATTTTCACTTAAAAACTCCACTTTCTTTTTTTTTTTTTTTTTAGAGTCCTGCTGTTATAAATATCTATAACTGTGGAAGTGGTTTTGGAATTGGGTGATGGGCAGAGGTTGAAAGAATTTTTTT
>NW_007734683.1:80235-82075 GCF_000696425.1 Galeopterus variegatus | reverse complement strand
TGATTTTTCCTATACCAAAAACTCCACTTTCATTGCAACAAGTAATGTCAGTTGTATTCCTTGAAGTGACAGGCTCATTTCATTCATTTTCAAAAAATTGTCTGTCAGATTCTTAAGTCTGAATAATCATGGCTTCAAGTAAAAATGATATTTCATTAAAACAAACAAACAAATTAAAAAACTCCCCCAAAACCAAAAAAATCAGCTGGTTCAGCTGGCAAATGACAGAGTAGCCCAAGTGCTTTTCCCGGAGGTGACCATTGTCTTGCCATACTCAGCTTATGCCTACTTCCCATTTTGTCACATAGAATATTAAAAAGATGTGTACTTGGCACTGACCCGTGGCTCACTCGGGAGAGCGTGGTGCTGACACCACCAAGTCAAGGGTTAAGATCCCCTTACCGGTCATCTTAAAAAAAAAAAAAAAAAAAAGACGTGTGCTCAAGGATTGTGATTTAACAATATTAATCCTGTTAACTGTTTCATTGACAACATTTTAAAGTAAAACCAGCAATGGTTTTTTTCTTCTCTTTCTACTGAGAGCTTGAAGAATCCAGTGGCCCCTGAGTCCAGTTTGGTGCCACTGCTTTGATTCACACGAAGGCACAGGCAGTTTTACCCATCACTGCTTTTGCACCAGGGAAATTATGTCAGTGAGAAAGGCAAATTGTTTCTTATCATTGCTATGAAAATAATTTTGACCTCATGTACTCCTGAAAGGGTCTCCGGGATCCTTAGCGGCCCATGGACCTCACTTGCAGAACTGCTGGTTCTGGGGGAAGAGCCATGGTGCTCAGAGCTGAAGCTCAGCATATTGAATATCCTAGTTCCTCTCCTAAGCATTGCCTGAGACATGGAAACTCTCTTCAAGGGGCAGCCCAGTTGTCTCTTCTCTCCCGTGTGTACGATTCCAAGGCTCTTCACTGTCCTGATCAGTCTCTATTGAACTTTTAAGTGTGGTACCCATGAACCCAACACTCCTTGTAGGAACTGATTGGCCTGGGGTTGAGCAGAGTGATGCCCCTGATATCAAAGTTGACCTTTGTGAAATTATCAAAGCCTCAGAACCACATTAGAGGAACTCTGAAGAATTATGAAAAGAAAAAAAAATCACTTGTAGTCACGTTGCCTTGACAACCGCTGCTATGCTATGGCTCAGGGTGGCCCCAGACAACGTTGGCTCATCCTGAATTTCCTTCTGATGGAGATCCCCAAGGCTTTTTTTGTTCTGCTGCTGCTAGGCCACATCATCCTGGCCCTTTCCAGTTGGGTCTCAGGGTCCCAAGAGGAAGATCAGGTATTTATGTCTGTCCACTTCATTCATACAGAGCTGCCCTGTCAACAACTGGGGTCTGGAGTCCATTGGCCACAGTTCTTACTACCCCTTCCAGCTTTGAGTGATCTGCACATGGGGATCAAACGAGTCCATTCAATAGGCTCTTTCACAAATTCCCCTATGAGAATGCGAGTTATATTCCCAAGCTCATCCATATCAATGGGCTGTTTCATAAACTCCCCTATGGGAATTTGAATCCTGGATTACAATTTTCGATGGTAAAACCACATCCACTCATGGTGTATCCCTTCTGTATGAGCTTTCTAGGCTGCTGTAATAAATCACCACAAACTTGGTGGCTTAAAACAACAGAAGTTTGTTTTCTCAGTTCTGGAGGCCCAAAGTCTGAAACCAAGATGTCAGCAGGGCTGCACTCCCTCCAGAGTCACTAGGGGAGAATATCCCTTGTCTCTTCCACCTTCTGATGGTGCTAGGAGCTCCTCGACATGCCTGGGCTTGTGGCCACGGTGTCTTCACGGCGCCTTGACTGTGTGGCTCTGTCTC
>NW_007734683.1:76094-79394 GCF_000696425.1 Galeopterus variegatus | reverse complement strand
GGTGTCTTCACGGCGCCTTGACTGTGTGGCTCTGTCTCATCTTCCTCTGTCTTTCTCTCTCTCTCTTTTTCTAAATTGAAACATTATGCATTTGTGGGGTACAGAGTTGACTATCCATATTTGTGTACAATACGTGATAAACAAATCAGGATAATCAGCATATTCAGCATTGCAAAACATAATCATTCTTTGTGTCCATTAACCAATTTCTGCCTAATCCCCTTCCCCTCCCCCACCTCTAGTAACCACAGTTCTGCTTTCTCCTTCTGAAAGTTCAAAGTATTACTGTGATTGTTCCTTCCTTCCTTCCTTCCTTGCTCCACTTATCAGTGAGGACATGCAGTATTTCTTTTTCTCTGCCTGGCTTATTTCACTTCACATAATTTTCTCCAAGCTCATTCATGTTGCTTGAATGTCAGAATTTAACTCTTTTTTTATGGCTGAGTAGTATTCCATCGTGTATGTGTACCACATTTTCCTTATCCAGTCATCCATTGATGGGCAATTAGGTGGGTTCCATATCGTGGCTATTGTAAATAGAGCTGCAACGAACAGGGGAGTGCAGGTGTCCCTTCGACACGATGACTTCCATCCCTTTGGGTATATACCCAGCAGTGGGATTGCTGGATTGTATGGCAGTTCTATCTGCAGTTCTCTGAGAAATCTTCATACTGTTTTTCATCCTTTCTCTTATAAGCACACCTGTGATGTCAATTAGGGCCCACCTGGATAATCCAGGATAAGTTTCCCCCTTCAAGATCCTTAACTTAATCAAATTTTTGCCATATAGGGTAATATTCACAGGTTCTAGGGATTAGGATATAGACATATATTTTGGGGGGGGCCACCATTCAGCAGACGTTTATTTACAGCAGCAGTTCCCAGCAGGAATGTTGACCCGGGGGACATTTGGTAGTGCCTGCAGACATTTTTGGTAGTACCTGGAAACATTTTTCATTGTCATAACTGAGGAGGAAGGGTGCAGCTAGCATTTTGTGAAGAGAAGCCAAGGATACTGCTAAACACCCTATAATGCATACAAGAACCCTCCACAGCAAAGAATTATCCAGTCCAAAGTGCCAATACTGCTGATGCCGAGAAAGTCTCATTTATGAAATTATCATTATATTATATCATTATATTATCATTATACTCTAAAAAGCACCCACTGTCATCCCCATCTCTTTATCGAACTTTATTTTTCACTATAGCCTTTATCATGTGTGACATTTATTCTATTCTATATTTATTTGCTTGTTGTCTGTCTCCCTCAATCACTAGAATGTCAGCTCACTGAAGACAGAGATTTTTGCCTGTTTCATTCACTGTTGTATCCCCAGCACCTTAAACAGCATTCAGCACACAGTAGGCAATCTCCAAATATTTAATTTATTTATTAGTTACTTAACATGCAGACATTTCTTTAGCCCTTACTATACGCCAGCCACCGTGCAAGGTTATCTCATTTTGATACCCACCAAAAGCCCTCTAAGGTAAGTATTATTATTCTCCATTTTTCAGATAAAAAAAGGAGAGGTTAAGTAACTTGCTGGAGATCACACAGCTCTTAAGAGTGTTAAGACAGGGCCCTTTCTCGGGTGGACTAACCTCAGAGTTTATTCTCTTGGAGAGGACTGTCTATTCTGTACCACATGCATGGTGTCAGGCACTGAAACACAGAGGAAGAAAACACAACCCCTGTCCTCAAAAAGTCTCTAGTCCAGTGGAAGAAAAAGGAAAGTAGGCGGGCAGTTATGACATGAGTCACTGCAGGGGGCCAAGTAGGAGGGCAGTTATGACATGAGTCACAGCAGGGGGCTGTGAGGGATAACCCAACCTTGGGAAATCAGGGAAGACTTCTTGGAAGAGGTGACATTTGGGTCAAGTCTCGCAGGACAAATATTACTGAGTCATGGAAAGTTCTAGGCTGGAGGAGCAGCATGTGCCAAGTTCCAGAAAGTAGGCGGGCAGTTATGACATGAGTCACTGCAGGGGGCTGTGAGGGATAACCCAACCTTGGGAAATCAGGGAAGACTTCTTGGAAGAGGTGACATTTGGGTCAAGTCTAGCAAGACAAATATTACTGAGTCATGGAAAGTTCTAGGCTGGAGGAGCAGCATGTGCCAAGTTCCAGATGAGGTGGCTAAATGCTATCTGGGCCCAACCATATATGTTTGTGGGTGATGGCCTTGGCCCACAGTTCTGAGTCTCCTCAGAACGACAATTCAGCTCTCCAGCCCCTTACACTGGCAATCAGCATTGTAACTTGTGCCCTGGGTGACCATCACGTCTACCTTCAGACACTACTTCCTCTATATGCAAAAGGCAAATCACCCCTACCTTCTCCCCAGCTAAGCATGTCCCTGGGACTTTCCCTGGTAAATCCACCCCAGTCCCTGCCCCCCCACCTACCTTAGGGATGGAGCATGGGCAGAAAAGGAGAAATGCACTTCTCTTGTCTTCCTTTGCTGCTTTCCTCTCCTCGTTCTCTGCAGGCCACAGTTTTTAGAAGCTTTTCCTTTCATCCACTACCCCTGAAGATCACTGATGGCAGGTCAGCCCTCTCCTTTATAAGGCTCAGCCCTCTGGGATGGCATCGGTCATATCTGCCAGCCCGCGATTATTGATTTCTAATTTTAATCCATTGTGATCTGAAAAGATACATGGAATGATTCCAACTTTTTTGAATTTAATAAGACTTGCTTTGTGACCTAACATGTGGTCTATCCTGGAAAATGTTCCATGTGATGATGAGAAGAATGAATATTCTGAAGTTGTTGGATGGAGTGTTCTATAGATATCTGCCAAATCCAATTGGTCTAAAGTATTGTTTAGATCTTGTGTTTCTCTGTTGATTTTTTGCCTAGATGATCTGTCCAATGATGAGAGTGGGATGTTCAGGACCCCTGCTCTTATGGTGTTAGTGTCTATATCTTTCTTTAGATCTAATAGTGTTTGCTTTGCAAATCTGGCTGCTGTGACATTAGGTGCATATATATTTATGATTGTTATGTCTTCTTGATGGATAGATCCTTTCATCATATAGTGGCCTTCTTTATCTCTTTTTATGGTTTTTGCTTTAAAGTCTATTTTATCTGATATAAGCTACTCCAGTTTGTTTTTCATTTCTATTTGCATGATATATCTTTTTCCATCCTTTCACTCTTCATCTATGTGTGTCTTTACAGGTCTAGTGACTCTCTTGAAGACAGCGTATTAATCAGTCCATCTTTTTAATCCAATCAGTCAATCTGTGTCTTTTGAATGGGGAATTTAATCCCTTTACATTTAGAGTTATTA
>NW_007734683.1:74193-76084 GCF_000696425.1 Galeopterus variegatus | reverse complement strand
GCCCCCCCACCTACCTTAGGGATGGAGCATGGGCAGAAAAGGAGAAATGCACTTCTCTTGTCTTCCTTTGCTGCTTTCCTCTCCTCGTTCTCTGCAGGCCACAGTTTTTAGAAGCTTTTCCTTTCATCCACTACCCCTGAAGATCACTGATGGCAGGTCAGCCCTCTCCTTTATAAGGCTCAGCCCTCTGGGATGGCATCGGTCATATCTGCCAGCCTAGTGAACTTACCAACAGAGGAAGGAGCTGGGTCTGCCATGACCTGCCACTTCACAGCCACACCATTGTGGCTGGTGATCCTGAGCTTCCACCAAGTAGAGGCAGAGGCAGCTCAACCAAAGCATCTTCTCCAGTCTCTGCCTGCCTCATCCACAGCACTTTGTCCCTGACTACAGTGACTGAAACAGGATCTGGGGTGGACAGCTCTGCTTTCTCCCCATCACCTTCCAGTCTTACACCTACCTCCACAGCCTTGTCCCACCCACTATAAAAATGTTAAAAAACCCAATTTTTTTGTGGTTTCTACAGCTTTTACAAGACTCAGTTTATCTTAGCTTTTAACTTTGCTGATGCTGTCCTTCCAAATATTGTCTTGGGACGTTCTTTCCATTCATTGACTCAACCAATACTTACTGAGCACCAACTGTTTGTCAAGCACTGAGCAGTCACTGGAAACAGAACAGTAAAAAGTTAGAAAAGGTCCTTGACCTGATGATGGAAGGTCTCTTCTACTGTGGGAGACAATAAACCAGTAATTGAATGAGAAGTATATGCTCTGAAGACAGTAAAACGGGACAAGGTGACAGAGAGGATGCTGAGAATCCAGTAGGCGACTGCTTAGATAGGATGATCAGAAAAGGTCCCTTTGAAGGGGAGACATTTCAGCTGAAACCTAAGTAAGGAGAAAGCCATGCAAAGACCTTGGAGGAAGAGCAGTTCTGGCAGCGGGGACAGCAAAGACAGAGGTAGGGAAGGATCTCAGCGTGCGAGGAGAACAGAAAGGAGGTTGTCTGGACCTGAGGGAACTCGGGGCTGAGATGAGGTGGGAAGAGGGCAGGGCCCAGGGGCTTGGAGATCAAGGTGAAGGCTGGCTCTTGTTTTTCAGTCTGTCAGGGGAGTGCTGAAGCCCGGCTGTGATTTACTCTGAGGTCAGCTTCCCTCTCAGTCTCCCCTCACTTGTGGGTCCTCTGTGGTACCGCGGGCCTCTTGAAGGCACCCCGACTTCCTTCCCCACATAGCATTTGCACAATCTGAACTGCATTGTGAGTTTCCCCTGTCACTCAGTGGTTTACCCCTAGTTCACCTACCCTGTATCCAACACCCCCTACCTCCCTTCTCCCGGCCTCCCCCAGGTCTCAGTCTCCCCTCTGTGAAGCGTGCTGTGCAGATGACCTTTCCAGTTCCATCCGTCTAGCCCTGGATTTTGACTGGAAGAGAACGCAGCACAAGTGGGATCCTGGCAAGAAACGAAAGTGAAAGAAAATATTCCTGCAAGCTCCAGGGAGGCTGGAAGCGGTGCGGGTGGGGGTCATAGGCGGGGGAGGATGGGACGTTTTTAGAAAGCTGGGCAGACAGGGGCCCTGTGACCCAGGCTTTCACTTCTCCTAAGCACCCAGGCAGGACCATGTGATGCAGGCCAGCCACAGGGGCGGGTGAAAGGGGAAGCAGGGGTGCCCGGAGTTTCTTAAGAAGCAGAGAGAGGGACAGAGGCTGAGGCCAAGACAGAGCCAGAGGGGACTGGGAGGGGACGGAGGCAGGCGGGAGCAGGGAGGTGGTGGAGGAGACAGCAGGGACAGCAGGGCCGGTGGGGCCGAAGGAGTCCTCCTCCCCAGTGTAGGTCAGGTGTCCTGAGGGGGGCGGACCACAGTTAAGAAAGGGCGACCAACCGGGGAG
>NW_007734683.1:66891-73553 GCF_000696425.1 Galeopterus variegatus | reverse complement strand
TGCCGCTCCTTCTGCGGCGAGATGCCCGAGTCGTCGCTGGCACCCGCCTGCCCCGCGCCCGGCTGCCGGCGCGCCTCGCCCAGCCCCTACTGCGCGCCCACCCTCTACTGCGGGCTGCTGCTCCTCGCCCTGGCCGCCAGCTCCGTCAGGAGCAACCTCACCTCTTTCGGTGCCGACCAGGTGAGTGGCAGGAGGGCCCCGAGCCAAAGAGAGGCCCGGGGTGGGGTGGGTGACAGCAATGGACGTGGGCCCCAGACCCGGAGTCAGGAGGCGCTGGCTCCCAGCGTGACCTCGGACAAAGCACTTCCCCTCTCTGCGCCCAGTTTCCTTATTTGAAAGATGAGGGGGTGCCAGCCCTAACAAAGCACAGGGTGACAACTGTAGGAACAGCCGTAGTTGGCCGCCTTTGAGTGAGGTGCTAGGCCCCATGCTAAGCACTTTAAGGGTTTTAACTCCTTTAATCCTAACTACCCGTTAGGTAGGTAGTCTTACTGTGCCCATTTTACAGATGAGGACACTGAGGTCTCGAGACATTAATCCATTTATCATAATGCCATAGAGAGCCGGTCAAGGAGCCAGGTGAGGGCGGCTGGACTTCAGGCCTCACCAGGAGTCCCATCTCTGTGTGTTATTGGAATCGGGGGGATTAGGGGAAGGAGCCTGCCAGCCGCTTCTGACCAGTTGTGCCAGAGGTGGTTGGGCAGACTTGTTCAGATCCCAAGACTTGCTCTGCTCCTGGGGGGCGGGAAGGGGAGTGTTTGGGGGCACTTAGGCAAAAATCTCAACCCCTAAGCTTTTCTTGGTTCCACCTTGGATAGACCATAGCACGAAGGAGAAATTCAATAAATATTTGCTAAGTGAATGAGTAATGTCTAACCACATGGCTATATTTGTAGGCAAAAATCTCAACCTCTAAGCTTTTCTTGGTTCCACCTTGGATAGACCATAGCACGTAGGAGAAATTCAATAAATATTTGCTAAGTGAATGAGTAATGTCTAACCACATGGCTATATTTTGATAGCTTTACTCAGTGGGATATTAGACAATAGTTTAAACTAATATGTAATATCATTGAAACAACCACATACAGTGTTGATGAGCGCAAGCGGGATGCGGGACTGAGTGCACAATATGAGCACAGCCATGCGAAAAGACTGGGTGTCACGAAAGGGGGGACCACTGGGAAAAGATTGTAACTGAAGAATGATCAGGCCACTGGATTGATTGCACATTTTCCCTAATTGTCTCTGTTTTTCTAATGTTCTTTACATATATTATACTTGCAGAGGGAACTTTTTTAAAAGAATCATTTCATCCAGCTGGCATCCACAATCCAGCTGCCAGCACAGTTTCCAGTGTCCTTGCCGAGGAGTCACTGGTCCAACCTGTTTAGATTCCTTTGGTGATGGGGACTCAGTGTCCCCAGGGCAGCCCTGGCTATTTCTCACTCACTGTTGAGCTTCCTTTAGACAAGGAGACCCCCAAAATTCACCAATAGGAATCTCCCATCTTCCCTTAATTCTACTCTTTCATTGACATCCCGCCACCCCTCCCCCAGATGCCCTTACCCTGTGCCCTTGACTCTAGTAACCTCCAGAGGGCCTCAGCCATCCAGCGCCCACTGTAGCAGGACTTGTCTCCTGGAGGCAGAGCCCCCCATGGTATCAACAGTGACAGCTGCTCCCATGCGTCCTCCCATTACCAAGCATGGACTTTGGGTGGAGCAAGACCAGGCTGGAAGTCTGCGTCAGCAAGTTGGGACCTGACCCCTAGGACAGGGCAGAAACCCTGAAATGGTCTGTGGCAGCAACAGACATCAGATTTGAGTTCTTTAAAAGCAGCTCTGGCTGCGGTGCAGAGGGTGGGTGGGGCAACAGGAGTGGGTGCACCAGGGCAGTGAGGAGGCTGCTGCAGGATTTAGGGGGGAAGGGAGGTGGGGGATGTGGGGATGGGAGGGACTAGCACCATCTGGCAGACAGCTATACACCCAGGAGCTGCATGTTCAACAACCTTGCTGATTTCAGAAAGGGCCATCCATCATTGTGGACAAAGTGTCTGCTCATTCTGGAAGAACTCATTTATATCCTGAGTGAGTTGCCTGGTCTTCTGCTCAGAGTTACAATTGTCGTATTCATTTACTTCCAATTAATAAATGAAAGTGGCTGCTCATGATGGAACTTATTCAGTTTCTGCTTGAATGTCTAGAGCAAGCCTTCTCAGTGAGTTGGGCATGCCCCTCCCTCCTCATAGCCAAGAGGACCCCTCAGAATCTCCAGGAGAATGCAGCTGTAAGCATATCCGTGTGGATTATAATTTTACATTTGGATAAGGAGCAAAATACTTATCTTTTTCTCAATGCAACTGCAGAAAGAAAAACTTGACAAGATCTTGGCTAGTGGAAATATGTATTTCTGGGTGGAAGAAAGTAATGGATTCTGAGATTTGGGGGTTACTGAAAAGGTGACTGGTTTAAAAATATAGAGTCATTTTTGTAGAGATGTGACCCCTAGTCCTCATGGCTTTTTAGAAATGCAGATGCCCAGGCCCTGCCCCAGACCTGCTGAGTCAGAATCTGGGACCAGGCTCTGGTAGAGGAGGGGGCAGCCAGTGCTGCTGACCCGAGTCAGCAGACCAGAAGGGGGCCTGAGGCCTGACTGTTGCAGATCGATCCAAATCCTGGGTAAAGATATTTCAGCCCATCTGCCCTTGCTGGGGGGCCTGAAAAAAATTTTTTTCACCAGGTCAGAACCCGCTCTTGGAGTGTCCAGGACCACCTCTGCTTTCCCTGATTATGCCAACCATGTTTGATTGGGCATGTATCAGAGGGAGGCAAGTCAGGGGAAGGGAGGGGCCACAGTACAATTCCCTGTTTGCATCTCTAAACTGGAGAGGAAATTCTCAATCAGACTTCTGTTCTTTCAGTAACACACATACATCATAGTTAATAGTGTGAAACAGAACTGAGATCTTTATTGACTTTTTTCCTGATCATAAAAGTAATGCATAGTGTAGGCTGCTCAGTCAAAGACAAAGGGATAAATCAACCAGAAATGAACAAAGTGGCATCAGAGACATCTGTTATGTGCACTACTTGGTGACAATAAAAAAAGTAATGTGTGTCATGGGTGTGCAAAAACAGCTGTGCCAAAATGTCCTGATCATTAACAAGTGACTCCCAAGAGAAGGGTTTATTCATTCATCAACAAATATTTATTGAGTGCCCATTAGTGATCAGAGACTAGGAAAGTGCTGGAATGCTCATCCACTGAGGTGTAGGACCAGAGAGTGCCCCTGGACCTCCATGGCCCTTACTCTCACTCCTTCTTGGCTGGCAGGTGATGCATCTTGGTCGCAATGCCACCCGCCGCTTCTTCAACTGGTTTTATTGGAGCATCAACATGGGTGCTGTACTGTCGCTGCTGGTGGTGGCCTTTATCCAGCAGAACATCAGCTTCCTGCTGGGCTACAGCATCGTTGTGGGCTGTGTGGGCCTGGCATTCTTCATCTTCCTCTTTGCCACTCCCATCTTCATCACCAAGCCACCCACGGGCAGCCAAGTGTCCTCTATGCTTAAGCTTGCACTCCAAAACTGCTGCCCTTGGCTGTGGCAACGACATTCCGCCAGGTAAGGAGGGGCTCTAGGTGAAGGGGGCCACCCAACCTGGAGAAGCGCCATATAGAAGTAGCCGGGGAGGTCTGGTCCAGATTGCGGACATTGTGGTTCACCTCTAGTGATGGCCCTTTATGATGATCTGATCTCCGGTGGGCAGCTAGAGTTGCCCACTGGGACTGAGGATGGCTGTGCGGGTCAAGGTGGTGGTAGTGGTATTATTGGTGACCCTCTAACAGTAGAAAGAATGAGGACAGTCATGGTCTTGACCGTGATAATGGTGATAAAAATGGGGATGATGGTGTTAGTACCTACAGTGAAGATGAACAGACGGAAGACAGTGGCAATAGAGGTGGTGATCATGGAGATGACGGTACCAGTGAAGGTTGTCGGGATATAATATGAGTAATTCTACACTGCCCTGTTGCTAAGTATAACAGAGTCTTAGGAAATCTACTGAACTTGTTCCTTTCTCCATTGGCTGCCCTGCAAGGGAGGAAGGTTCTGAATGGATTTGCACAAGCACAATAGCTTCCTTTTGCCTCTCTCCTTCCTAAGTTAATTAACTACTTATGCTGAACAAATCTGTCTCCAGACCTTGGAGCCAGTTAGAGGTCTTGTCAATAGGACCTAGGAAAAGGTGAAGAACATGCTTCCCCCATCTGGTGTACTGATAGAAGGTTTGTGTGTAGAGCCGTCAGGTGCAACGAGTCTGGTTGTTTTAATTATCTATCGCTGCCCAACAAACCACACTAGAACTTAGTGTCTTAAGCAATGGCCTTTTTATCCCCTCTCACAATTCTGTGCATGACTGGGCTTAGCAGGGCAGTTCTCTGCTCCTGGTGATGTCACTGGGGCTGCAGTCATTTGGGGGCTTGAAAGGTCTAGAACATCCCAGATAGCTCAGTTACATAGCTGGCAGTCAGTGTTGGCTGTAGGCTGAGAGCTCGGCTGGGACCGTTAACTAGAGCCCTTCTGTTCCCCTTCATGTGGATTCGCCATGTGGCTTGAGCTTCTCACTGCATACTGTCTGGGTTGCAAAAGGAGGGAGCATTCCAAGAGTGAATGTTCCAGAAGGAAGGAAGCAGAAACTATCTATCCTCTTAAGGTTCTTATGAGACACAGAAGTCCTAGAGATCACTACTTCCTTATTTTATTGGTCAAAGCGGTCTCAAGGCCAGCCTGGAATCAGTGGCAGGGTGAATGAACTCCACTGGCTAGTGTAGGAAAGGCATCACATACTCGGAGGGAGGAGCTGGTGGTGGCTGTCTTTGGAGATGACCACACTGGTATTGTCCCTTTTGAAATTTCAAAGAGGGCTGGCCAGTTAGCTCGGTTGTTAGAGCACCACCCTGTAACACCAAGGTTAAGGGTTCGGATCCCCATGCTGACCAGCCAGCCACCAAAAAAAAAGAGAAGTTTCAAAGGATGATGCAAGAATCTTTGACAAGAAGGTATCAGAAACCTCTCAGGACGGAGGGCAAAGAGTAAAGGTTGCAGCAGTAGCTGATCTATCTTGTCTCCTAATGATGTTCCCTCCATGCATACCTCTCCACTCCTTACCTCCTTGGCGTGTAGTGAAAGGGTTAAAATGTTGAGAGAAGGATGGCCTTGGAGGCAGCAAGCAGGGAAATTTTGGTGTACCAAATCCTCTCTCTCTGAGTCAGGCTTGGACTGGAACTCCCCTGGTTCCCAGGGAAAATTGATGCTACAAGCCAAAAAATCTCTAAGACTCTGCTGACCTCAGTCTCTGGCCTTGCTTCCCTCAGGACCCAAAGGGACCACAGCTCTAGAGTGGAGTGGGCCCTGATCAGACACCAATCTTTTGCTACAAAAGAGCTAATAGTGATAGTATTGACAACGGTGGTGACGGTGATAGTAATGAAAACTCCATAAAGAGGAGGGTTCTGGTGATAGTGATCACCTTACAGAAGGTGCTGGCCTTGGTCATGGTGATGATGATGGCAAAGGACGCTAACAGTGGAGTGGAGGAGATGGGGTGGTGATTTCAGGGGTGGTGGCTGTGATAAATGGTGATATTAAATTAGTGGATAGTGGTGGAGGTGAAAACAGTGGCCACAGTGGTGGGAATGATGCTGCTGCCCCTGTGGCCCCACAGAGACCCTCAAGATGCCCACCTGCTGCCTGACCAGAGGTCTCCCCAGCCTTGTCCTTCCCACCAAGAGGACATTGCCAACTTCCAGGTGCTGGTGAAGATCTTGCCCGTCATGGTGACCCTGGTGCCCTACTGGATGGTGTACTTCCAGGTGAGCACCCCTGCACTTTGCCTGGGGGGCCTGGCTCCCCCAGTCCCCTCACTCCTCTCAGTTCTCATCATAGAAGCCCTGGACATGTGGGAACAGGCAAAGGGAAGGTACAAGGTGAGCTGCTGCTACGTACCAGCTGGCGTGGGACCGGCAAGAAGCCATTCCAATAATTAAACTCCCTTGGGGGATATAGCAAGAGAGACTCTAGAGATGGGCCTGAGGCCCAGCTCCTTGAGTAGGTCACCCCATCTCTCTGGTTCTTGGTTTCCTCATGTTTACAACTGGTGGCTTAGATGAGAGGCTCTTCCGGCTCTGTGGCATTCAGATTCTCTGACTTGGTAGCTGAGGCCCAGAGAGAGTGTGTAGGTTGCCCAAGGACCCACAGCAGGTCAGGGGCAAGCTCAGTATGTTGAATACTTTGCAACAGTGGTTCCCCAACCCAGCTGCACCTCAGAATCAACTTACCGAGATTTTTAAAAATGGTTCCGGGCCGGCCCGGTGGCGCACTGCTATAGTACGCCGCTTGGGAAGCGCGGTGGCGCTCCCGCCGAGGGTTCGGATCCCACATACAGACCGGCCGCTCACTGGCTGAGCGAGGGGCGGGAGCAACACCGAGGGTTGTGATCCCGTGGCCGGTCCCGGTCCGGTACGGGCGCGACACTGAGGGTTGCGATCCGTTGCCAGCCACGAAAAAAGACAAAAAGGAAAAAAAAATAAAAAATAAAAGAAGAGGAGAGTCTCTCTCTCTCTCTCTCTCTCTCTCTCTCTCTCTGCTTCCACCATC